>NC_133770.1:170369688-170379806 GCF_003597395.2 Chelonoidis abingdonii | reverse complement strand
GAATAGA
Source organism: Chelonoidis abingdonii (assembly GCF_003597395.2). Taxonomy (NCBI): domain Eukaryota; kingdom Metazoa; phylum Chordata; order Testudines; family Testudinidae; genus Chelonoidis; species Chelonoidis abingdonii. Next base: position 170,379,799 of record NC_133770.1, on the reverse strand, counting down.
GGGGAAGCAAGTTAACAAGCAAGCGAAACTGTCTTCAGGAGTGATTCTTTCATTCTCCGTCTTTGTAGCCTGTAAAAAAATGCTTCTTCTCCTTGAATCTTTCTGAACTTGTTCTACTCATCTCTAAACAGGAACACATTAGCATTTAATACTCACAGGAATTAAGTGCTTTGGCACCCACACATCAAAGAGACAGTGATGATTTATGTCAGATGTTCCAAATAAGGTTAATAAGAGTAATAATGTCTTGAACCATTATTTGATATAAAACTGCCCCCATTAGGTCCAAAATAAATATTGCTACAGACTGTACACCATACAATAATTTCTGAGAGATTGATAATTCTGTGTTCTGAACCCAGCTATTAAAATATAATGGATTGTGGACTGAATTTATTAGCTCTAATTTTTAATATTCACTGCCCATAATGCTCTGTAAAGTTTATATATATAACTTTACAGAGCATTATGGGCAGTGAATATACATATAACTACTACTACCTAGGAGAAGCAGAAGATTACTGCATTTCTATTTTTTTTTAAAATGTGATAAATATGTTAACATCCCAATATTGCCTCTACCAGTCTTCACCTATCTGCAAGTGAGTGAATCCTAAACACAAGTGATTTGATACGTTGTTACCTTGAAAAAGTTCTTTTTAAGGCTAAATGTTAGTGGGGAAATGTCCTGAAACCACATTCAATCAGTGAGAATAATAAAGATTAAATAAAAAATATGGTAACAATAATATCAGATTGTGTTTCTGTATAGATCTAACATGAACAATTCAAAGATCCACACTATTTAATAAGTAGCAGAAAATTCTTCTATTATCTAATTAACATGCCACCTCTGCAAAAATATACTGTTCTTGAATTTAGATAACCAGCTAATTATCTATTCTACAACATCACACTTTTAACTAAGTTCTAACTTTTTACAATTTAAAATATCCTTCTTATTATTCTTCTATTATACTCTTCTATAATCCTTCAGAATGGCAACTCTTATTTGAATTGGATGAAGTCTAGTATGTGCTAAATAAAATAAACCCACACAATGTTTTTTTTTTCCTTTACGAGGTAGATTTACATACGTAGAGAACACATCACCTCATCTTGGTAATAATTTTGTTGTATGTATAATGTTGACTCCATAAGCAAAAGCATGAATCAGTAATTGACACTCCAGTGATTGAAAATAAAAATTGTATTTTACCTCTGGAGGTGATAAATCTTACTTAGAACATATCTTTGTAATGTTTAACTTATTTTCACTTTGTTGTAGTTGGTTTGAATATCTCCTTTTTTCCCCCTGTCATATGATGGAATTTGGGTGAAAGGGTTAAATGAAATGATAAGTGCTGCTGACAGCATTGCTTCAAAATTTGGTTTAAAATGGATGTCAGCATACAGGATGCGTACAAATGATTCATGCAGAGAGATACATGACTTTCTTTTTATCTCCTTTCAATGCTATAGACAATTTATTAATTTAATTTTTAAAATGTTCCTAATTCTCAATGTGCTTGTACAAAATTGGAAATAAGTATATAGGACCATATTCTCAGATAGTGGAAGTTGATGTAACTCCAACTGAAGTCAGTTTTTGCAGTTTTTAGAAAATAAATGTACCTTCTCCCATACACTTAAAATGACAGCCTACCATCCATCCCTTGTGCCTTGACACATGTTCAGGAAAAAGCCAGAGAAAAGGCATGGATCAAGTACCCCATATCCTAAAGGTCAACAGATTTGGATCTACTCAGAACAGTATGAAAAATGAATTCCAGAGTTGAAGATCTATGTCTGAGACTACTCTGACATGTTAAATCCAGTAAATGTTATCTTAAATTCCTCAGATGATTCCAGCTACCACCACACTACATAAGAACAGCAGATGTATCTCACCTACCCGGAATCTAAACCATATGGAGCTTTTAAAATAAGTCAGGACCTGAATAGCTCCAGCAAGTAAGCAGAGAGCTAGTGTGGTTCCTATTATCTGCAGTTGACACTGTTTAACAAAATGGTATTAACATTCTGCTTCTGCTATAGCAATCCCACATGTAGCATATTATGATAATAGAGCCTAGAAGTCCAAAGAACCTGGGTGATCATGAAATAGCCAAGGTTTGAGACAAATGATATCAGCCATCTAATAAGAAGTAGATGAATAAATGTTATTTGGCCACTTATGGATGGACCAAGAGCATTTGTGGGTACAAAAGTGCTCCCAGACTGTGAATGTCCATGGTGAAGGATGAAGAAACCTTCTCAACAGTGAAAATAGAAACCACTCTAGCTATACACTTAAGAACCTTTTCTGAACCAGTAGTAATTACTTCTGCTTTGGGTAGATTAAGCTTCAGTTAGTTCTAAAGTCCCACTTTAGGACTTGTTTTCCTGATGAAAACAAGAAATAGAGCTTGCTGTTTCACTGCTATATTTGGTGACCCCAAAGCCCATGCTGATTTTTTTCTATCTGCCAACAGCCTCACATACATGTTGAGCAGATAGGATAATAGAAAATAACCTATGAGATCCCACGTAGCAGAGTCATTGGTACAGATGAATGATTTCCCAAAGAAAACAAGAGAACAACTTCATACATATTATCTGCAGGGAGACTAACAAATGTATGGACATTAGTATTCAAGGTATTTGGTAGATTTAGAAGAACCAGTATGGACACTCTTCCTCCTCCTACTCCTCGAAAGATATTGTGAACTAACAGTCTCTGTGCCAAAACCAGAGTGAAAGGGATTAAAGAAATCTGCAAACTCCAGATGTGGCTCACCATCACCTTCTGCATTACTGTTCTCCAAAATGGAAAATAGATACAGAACAATAATTGGTGAGCTGGCTATGAAGGTTAGTTGAGGGTAATAAATCATGTCTACTTGTTGAGGTAAACCGACACAGCACTTTTGTAGGGAATGCATGAAAAATATTAATGAGCAATGAACCAAATATGGTTTCTACTTAATATGATATGTTATGTTGAGTGCTTTATGTCATCTTAGCTATCACAAAGTTCATCAGGAGAGAGGAAGTCTCTTAAACAGCTAAGGTCCAAGCCTCAGAGACAAAATATAGTATCTTGAATTACACTTGAAGCACATAACTCATGAAGAGTATTGGTCCAAGTTGCCTGTACCCAACCAAAGTTTCACCCTGTCTCTGTCTACAACCTCACACTGTGAAACTAGCTGAAATTCAACCATTCAAACTTGTAGTTGATCTCCTACTAGTCTTCCTTCAGCTGCCTAAAGCTTTGAGCAAGCTGCTCCTCATATCTCAAGATACTGCTTCTCTTCCTGCATCATGTCCCAGTAGTGTAAGAGTCACTTGCCCTCTGCAAGCTCCTGCTCTCTTCTGTGCAGGTTGTGCTCTCACTGAGCATGAGGGGCTGCCCCGTGGTGAGCCATATTTCTAACTTGGACTACTAGCTGCATCTGGAAAGACTCATCTGCCAATACCTCACTGCTGCTGCAGTCCTCAGCAGTCACTGCTGCTTTCACCACACCTTTCCCCCCTCCCCTGTTCTCCCAGTAGTCCTGGCTGATGGGAAAGATGGCTTTTCTCACTGCCAACAAATCTTCAGCATCACAACTGACAGGCAACCATGTAGCTGCAAGATCACAGAAATGTCCCTGTGTGGCAGGTAAAGATGGCTTAATAACTTATCTACTGCAATTGCTTCCTTGCCTCAAAATTTGATCACCTTACTCAACATTTTGAAGTCTGAAATAATAATTAAAAAAAAAAGTGTCTCTAGGCAAGGGACTTTTCTGCTGTTTTTGTATTCCACCCCCCAGTCCCCTGTCTTCCCCTGTAATTCTCACTCTTGCTCATCCTGAATGATTATTCAGCTGTTTGCTGGAAATTCAGTGTTTTCGTTCTCCTGTCCTCTTTGTGCTTCTTAACACCCTCACTACCACATCAGCATATGCTAGATGGGTCTGCAGGGGAACACTTAGGTGAATTTCAACTCATTCATCAATGAGTATGTGTGTATTTACATACCATTATACGCAGGAATAAAAGGTTTTACCTACACATTAATGCAGACAAAAGTTGTCTGCATCAATGATAATAGAAAGATGGGGAAAAAATCAAGAGAGAGAGTGGTTAAGGCACTACTTTAGGATTTCTGAGACCTGGTTCATGACCCTGCTTTACCACAGAGGACATGTGTGACCTATCTATTTAAAAAAAAACCAAAACATTGAGATCCCTTTTTTATATCAGAGAGGTATTCTGGTGATAAGTATGTTGGAAATTGTGAGTCATTGAGATACTATGGTAAAGGAGGGGATAATATAAGTACCTAAAATAAAACATGGTTGAATAGTATCACAGATCCTAAGTCACCTACATGTTCCAGAATTATTTCCCCACAGTTAATCCAGCTGTCATAGTATACCACAGTGATGAGAGTAATGTAAATAGCTGGACAGAGAAAGATACAATAACTCTGAAATAAATACAATGTACATGTCTCCAGTAAGAGATAAAAACAAGGAAGCAGTGTTAACAAACCTCCTGGTACTCAATATGGGAAAACCTCCAAAGTGCCAAGGAATTGCGGGGTAGGGGGGTGAGAGATGGTGCAAGGGTGTTAAGGCAGTGCCCATATCCCTCCAGATGACATTTACACATTTCCCCTTCAATGATATTGCTGATGTGCTGCTTCCCTCCCTCTTCCTGTAGGTGACAATGATGCATAACATTTCTCCTAGCCAGCAGCACTGTCAGCTGCCATGGTGAAGACTGGGTGACAATGTGTTGCACTGGTTGGGGTAAAGTGAGGCTTTGAAGAGCACTCCTGCAAATCTGAAGAAATGAGAAGGCTCCTGGATGGAGAAACGTCTGGGGCAGCCTACCGTGTATGGCTGGGGATATGAGGGCATTGGCGACTCGGTTTGGAGGAAGTCTGGCGTTACTGGATGTCTTAGGAAGATTAGAGAATGATTGTTTAGCTTGAAGATTCTGATTTAGGGTGATATTGAACACATCAAGTTTTATTGATTGATTGATTACTTTTGTTGGTATGGACATTATGTCATGTCATTGGTTCTGACCAAGCATTAGTGTTTGAACTGGAGATTGATTTATTCATGAGAATAAAAAGTCACAACATCCAAAAATTGTTCAGTGACCTAGCTCCAGATCTACACAAAGGATTTACGTTCCCAAAGCACAACTGAAATCGCTGCCAAACTCCTGTTCAGCTGCTGCCTAACTCTAAAGTCACCTAAAATACCTCAGCACCTAAATTGCCGTCATAAAAATCCCTTAGATTTCTACCACTGGGCAAGTGCCCAATGTCTCCATATAGGTGCCTGGGTGCATATCTCAGCCTAAGCCCACAGCATGATTCTCAAACCAGCTGAAATGAAGAGTCGCCCTGCTTATCTTGGTCCAATCCAGTAGGTATTCTCAGAGCACATTTAACTACACATGAAATGACCAGGGAGGAGGCGGCAGTGGCAGTGACAGCAGTGGCCTCCCTTACAACCTTTAGCCAAAAAGGATTATGAAAATCTTATTCATAAAATGATTACAATTTGAATAGAATATGTATATAAAAGAAAACAGTGTCCATATCATAATTCTACAAACTTCTTTTAACTTTCTGGTTATTTATAACACTAAGGTTTCTTTAGATGTGAAAAATATTTTCCACTTTCTAATCTGAGCTCTAATTTTCAGGAGTATTCAAATGTTTTTAACCTCTTTTTTCCCTTTCATATCCTGTTTGTTTAGGTTACAAAAAAAAGATGAATGAATCTTGTTTGTCAAAAATGCAGCATGTCAAAAGACTCACTACAGAAACAATGTTGTTAGTAATACTTAATTCTGATTGGTCCTGAACCATAGCCCAATGAAGCTAATTTTGAAAAACTCCTACAGTGAAATTCTGGCCTCATTGAAGTCAGTGTCTTTTTGTCAATTCTCTTCAAGGATTTTGAATCAGACCCGTATATTAGATTTTTTTTTTCAAACTAGGACCAGAATTTTTCTGAGATCTACAGATGAAAAAAACCACAATAGGTAGAATTTTCAAAGGTGCCTAAGGAATTAAGGCTCCTAACTTCTAATGATATTCAGTGAGAGTTAGACTCCTTTGAACATCCCATCTGTAGTGTTGCTCGTATGTAGGTCTCATAAAAATGTTGGTAAGATCTTGAAAAAATAAATCTACCCAATCTACCCTAGGGATAAGGTACCATAAACTGGAAAGAGAATTCTGTTCATACCTTGGAAAACAAGGCATTACTTGTGGGGAAAGTACAACCTGTGACGGGGGGACGCTTTAAAAAGAAAAATGGAAATGGCATTTGTAGGAATGCTGCATAAGGGTGTCCACATATATGAGCATTTCAAGATAGCAAGCACGGTAAATCAATATGCATTCTGAAAGAACTCAAGGGAAAGCTATTTGGATGGTGTATATATAGAAGTAGGAATATTAAGTCTAATCTGCAGTTGTAACTCTTCTGGGAGCCTATGATGGGAAACAGCAGTAATTATTAACATGGAAAAGCCTTTGCAGAAGGTGGGATTAGTTTGAATGAAAAAATGAGTATATTAGTGGCATAAGCACATTGGTTTTCAAAACATAATGTAAGATGTTGAGGGGGGGAGTTGCAGGTTTTTTGGTAATTTTTTTGTTTAAACAAAGGTGTTTGTGTTCATTTCAAGGATAATTTAGTATATTTAATTGCATCTAGTTTTTGCTGTATTTCAGCAGTAGTATTTGTGCTGTTTTGTTGTAACTGCAGGTTTAGGGGGATTTTCTTTACAGACTTCTATTTTCAATTGCTTATAACTCAGCAGGAAAAAAAATCATTTTGAATTTAAATTTGGAACAGAGTGTTGCAAATATGATTTAACTAAGGGCCATATCTTCATGGACTTTGTGCACATATAATTATTCATGTTAGGTCACTTTCATATCAGTTTTATGCACTACTAATTAAGTGCTTGATTGATGGATGTACACACACAAAAACTATTTGTGCTCTCCTTGTATATATAAATTTATGTGGTGTGACAAAATCCTTGACTCCATGGTTCCTGCATTTCTTGGTGGATTTTTGCTAGCCTCAGAGGCTCCCTGTGACCCTCCACATGCCTCTAGAGAGAGAAGGGCTAAAGGTCACAGGTTACTGAGCCATTTTCATCATAAGCCAACAATGGAGGTCAGGAGAAGCAATCATCCCTCACACAGTCTCTGTTGTTTCCCAGTCTCAGTGATTAATCAGGGAAGGAAAGGGGGGAGCCCAGGCCCACCCTTTACTCCAGGCTCCAGCCCAGGGACCCTAAAATTAGCAGCTATGGTAGCTGACTTTTTGGAAATAGGACATGTAGAATTCCGTGGGCCACTTCCCCACAGCAGTCCCCCACTCAATATCTCCTTCACTGTTACCTCAGGGCCTCCTTCCTTACACCTGCTATGGATTTATGCTGCTTCATTCCTCCAGCAGCATAGCTCACTTCTATAGCTCCTGACACCCATCCCTCACTGACTAACTGGGAGACTTTTAACTAGTTCCAGCCAGCCCTTGACTGGCTTCAAGTATCCCAACCAATGTAGCTATTTCCATTGCCTTCTAGAAGGATCTTAATTAGCCCCAGGTGTCTTGATTAACCTGGAGCAACTGCCATTTGGTTACCATGGTACCAGGGATTTGTTTAGCCTGAGGCTAACATACCTGTTCCCTTTACTGTAGCCATCTGGCCTTGCTCCATCACAGTGGACAAAACATATGTGGTCAAAACTTGTATTCATAGGTGAGTGCAAGTGACACAAAGAGAAGTTACATTTGAACAACTTGGCCTTAAAGCCTAACACCAATATTTTCAAATAGAATTAGTAATTTGGGGTGCTCAATTTGAGACACCTTACAAGAGTCCACATTTCAGAAGGTGCTGAGAACTTGCCACATGAAAATCAGCCTGCTTTAAGGTGTCTGAAACCGGGCTCTCTAAATAGCTAGTTTTTGTTTGTTTTTAAATCTTGTCCAGATTTTTCAAAGAATGCATTGTAAAAATGACCAGATTTGCTAAATTAATCATTTTAACAGAAAAACAACCAGATCCCCAGAAGGAGAAAGTGTCAGGGATTCTAGTTGCTACAGCTAGGGGGAGGTGGAAAGAGAAGAAGCAGAAATGAGGTTTATACCCATTTGTATTTTCCTGATCTTAAGGCTGTGGAACTATCTGGCCACTGAAGTAATTTAGGCAGCTTGGAATGTAATTCCCTCTCGGGTAGAAAACACATGCACTAGCTCTGCTCGAACTAAACTAAAAATAGCAATAGCAAGGTCATGGCTTGGCCTAGTTGCCTATGTAGGTACCCAGGAGCAAGACGTAATTGTTACTAAGGCAGCTGGGTAAGAGTGTCACCATCACCTCTATAGCCAGGCAGTATTTTAGGCATGCTTGCATAGCAAAGCTAACATATATGTTACCTGAGTGGGAACCACACCTCTCAAGCTCCTGTATAGATCATTTAAGTAAACTCAGGGCTGATATATTTCTTCAGTTGTAACAGCTCTCTAGAAATTATTCTGTCATTCAAAGATTGCCAGACACTGTATGCTAGCACACACTCTGGAACACCCATATGATGTTAGAGGATTAGTGGAGAATTCCACCATAGCAGAGAACCCTTCCTAGCCCCTTTTTGAAATGTTGTGAAGCAAAGACCCCAGTGTAGTTTTAAGATCTGACCACTATACTAGAATACTGAATAAAGAATGTTGAAACATTTAATTAAAAGGAAAGGAATCTTTAATTTCTTGAACTACAATCCTGTGTTAAAACAGATATCCTTATTACAGCTTCTTCCGTGAAATTTGCATTCAGCCATCTCATTTATTCTACCAAGAACAAAGACATTCAGGTTTTGTTATCTTACTTTTTGTAGGTTAGACATTGGAGCACCAGCTATGGTAACTCTCAAATCCAAACCTGGTCAGGGGAGCATCAACAATATTCTTCCAGGTGCGCTCTGGCCTGATCTACACTAGGCGTTTAAACCGATTAGCAGCGTTAAACTGATTTAGTGGCTGTACCCATCCACACTAGAGGGCCCTTTATATCGATATAAAGGGCTCTTTAAATTGGTTTCTGTACTCCTCCCCGACGAGAGGAGTAGCGCAAACATTGTTATTACCACATCAAATTAGGGTTAGTGTGGCTGCAAATCGATGGGTACTGGCCTCCAGGCGGTATCCTCCAACAGTGCACCACTGTGACGCTCTGGACAGCAAACTGAACTCGGATGCACTGGCCAGGTAACACGGAAAGCCTAGTGAACTTTTGATTCATTCCTGTTGCCAGCGTGGAGCTCTGATCAGCACAGTGACCACACCAGAGCTCATCAACAGGTAGCAATGTAGTCTCCTGAGAAATCAAAAGAAGCTCCAGCATGGACCACATGGGAGGTACGGGATCTTATCGCTATATGGGAGAGATTCATGTGCTAACAGAACTCTGTTCCAAGATGAAATGAAAAGATATTTGAAGAAAAATTTCCAAAGGCTATGATGGAAAGGCCACACCAGGGGACTCAGTGCCAGTGCACGAGTGGAAGTTAAGGAAGCTCAGAGAACCCTACCAGAACCAAAGCAGCAAACGGAAGGTCCGGGTCAGGGCCAAAAACATGCCGTTTCTACACTGCGCTGCATGAAATTTTAGGGGGGCTGCGCCACCACTACCCCACCCCTGTCCGTGGATTCCAAGGTGGGGGTTGTAACTCTCAACCATGGCTGATATTCTGCGGAGGGGGAAGCAGGAGGAAGAGGAGGATGGACCTTGCAGCGAGCATACAGCACTCCGGTTAGCCCCAACAGCCAAAGCTTTTGTGTGACTCAACGGAATTACCCCTCCCAGCCCTCCCATGCCCGAGCCCAGACAGTGAAGCCATGGAAGCCGACCTCTGGGGAGTGTACCCTTTGTAATATAAAACATGGTTTAAAGCAAGCATTTTTATCGGTGATTGATTTGCCACTGAGGGCTTGGGATGCATTGCCGCAGCCAGTAAGTTATTACTGAGAAAGTTGTTACCTATCTGGGGGATGGAGCGGACTCCTCC
>NC_133770.1:170366177-170369663 GCF_003597395.2 Chelonoidis abingdonii | reverse complement strand
AATTTTTTTGTATTAAAGCGTGTTTGTGTTCACTTTCAAGGATAATTTAGTAGATTTTAATTGCATCTAGGTTTTTGCTGTATTTCGGCAGTAGTATTTGTGCTTTTTGTTGTAACTGCAGGTTTTAGGGGATTTTCTTTACAGACTCTATTTTCAATTGCTTATACTCGCAGGAAAAAAAATCATTTTGGATTTAAATTTGGAACAGATGTTGCAAATATGATTTAACTAGGGCCAATATCTTCATGGACTTGTCCACATATAATTATTCATGTTTGGTCACTATCATTCATTTAATGCACTAATTAAGTGCTTGATTGGATGGATGTACACCACAAAAACTATTTGTGCTCTCAATTGTATATATAAATTTATGTGGTGTACAAAATCCTTGACTCCATGGATTCCTGCATTCTTGGTGATTTTTGCTAGCTCAGAGGCGATCCCTGTGACCCTCAACATGCCTAGAGAGAGAAGGCTAAGTCACAGGTACTGAGCATTTCATCAAAGCACAATGGAGGTCAGAGAAGCATCATCCCCTCACACAGTCTCTGTTTTTTGTTGTTTCCCAGTCTCAGTGATTAATCAGGGAAGGAAGGGGGGAGCCCAGGCCCACCCTTTACTCCAGGCTCCAGCCCAGGGACCCTAAAATTAGCAGCTATGGTAGCTGACTTTTTGGAAATAGGACATGTAGAATTCCGTGGGCCACTTCCCCACAGCAGTCCCCCACTCAATATCTCCTTCACTGTTACCTCAGGGCCTCCTTCCTTACACCTGCTATGGATTTATGCTGCTTCATTCCTCCAGCAGCATAGCTCACTTCTATAGCTCCTGACACCCATCCCTCACTGACTAACTGGGAGACTTTTAACTAGTTCCAGCCAGCCCTTGACTGGCTTCAAGTATCCCAACCAATGTAGCTATTTCCATTGCCTTCTAGAAGGATCTTAATTAGCCCCAGGTGTCTTGATTAACCTGGAGCAACTGCCATTTGGTTACCATGGTACCAGGGATTTGTTTAGCCTGGGGCTAACATACCTGTTCCCTTTACTGTAGCCATCTGGCCTTGCTCCATCACAGTGGACAAAACATATGTGGTCAAAACTTGTATTCATAGGTGAGTGCAAGTGACACAAAGAGAAGTTACATTTGAACAACTTGGCCTTAAAGCCTAACACCAATATTTTCAAATAGAATTAGTAATTTGGGGTGCTCAATTTGAGACACCTTACAAGAGTCCACATTTCAGAAGGTGCTGAGAACTTGCCACATGAAAATCAGCCTGCTTTAAGGTGTCTGAAACCGGGCTCTCTAAATAGCTAGTTTTTGTTTGTTTTTAAATCTTGTCCAGATTTTTCAAAGAATGCATTGTAAAAATGACCAGATTTGCTAAATTAATCATTTTAACAGAAAAACAACCAGATCCCCAGAAGTGTCAGGGTTCTAGTTAGTACAGCTAGGGAGGTGGAAAGAGAAGAAGCAGAAATGAGGTCTTAATACACATTTGTATTTTCCTGAATCTTAAGGCTGCTGGGAACTAATCTGGCCACTGAGTAATTTAGGCAGCTTGGACATGTAATTCCCCTCTTGGGTAGAAACACATGCACTAGCTCTGCTCGAACTAGAACCTAAAAATAGCAATAGCAAGGTCAGTGGCTTGGCCTAGTTGCCTATGTAGGTACCCAGGGAGCAAGACGTAATTGTACTAAGGCAGCTGGTAAGAGTTGTCACCCATCCCTCTGTAGCCAGGTAGCTATTTTTAGCATGCTTGCATAAGCAAAGCTAACATATATGTTTACCTGAGTTGGGAATCACACCTCTCAGCTCCTGTATAGATCAGTTTAGAGTAAACTCAGGGCTGATATAATTTCTTCCAGTTTGTAACAGCTCTCTAGAAATTATTCTGTCATTCAAAGATTGCCAGAACACTGTATGCTATGCACACACCTCTGGAACACCCATATGATGTTAGAGGATTAGTGGAGAATTCCACCATAGCACAGAACCTTCCTAGCCCCTTTTTGAAAATGTTGTGAAGCAAAGACCCCAGTGTAGGTTTAAGATCTGACCCACTATACTAGAAATAACTGAATAAAGGAAATGTGAAACAATTTAATTAAAAGGAAAGGAATCTTTATTTCTTGAACTACAATCCTGTGTTAAAACAGATATCCTTATTACAGCTTCTTTCCGTTGAAATTTGCATTCAGCCATTCATTTATTCTACAAGAACAAAGACATTCAGGTTTTGTTTCTATCTTACTTTTTGTAGGTTAGGACTATTGGAGCACCAGGCTATGGTAACTCTCAATCCAAACCTGGGCAGGGGAGCATCAACATATTCTTCCAGGTGCAGCTCTGGCCTGATCTACACTAGGCGTTTAAACCGATTTTAGCAGCGTTAAACTGATTTAGTGCTGTACCCATCCACACTATGAGGCCCTTTATATCGATATAAAGGGCTCTTTAAATTGGTTTCTGTACTCCTCCCCGACGAGAGGAGTAGCGCTAACATTGGTATTACCACATCAGATTAGGGTTAGTGTGGCTGCAAATCGATGGTACTGGCCTCCAGGCGGTATCCCACAGTGCACCACTGTGACCGCTCTGGACAGCAAACTGAACTCGGATGCACTGGCCAGGTAGACAGGAAAAGCCTAGTGAAACTTTTGAATTCATTCCTGTTTGCCAGCGTGGAGCTCTGATCAGCACATGTGACCAACACCAGAGCTCATCACGACAGGTAGCAATGTAGTCTCCTGAGAATCAAAAGAAGCTCCAGCATGGACCAACTATGGAGGTACTGGGATGCTCGATACCGCTATAGTGGGAGAGATTCACAGTCTACAGCGAACTCTGGGTTCCAAAGATTGAAAGAAAAGAATTATGAAGAAAACAATTTTCGCAAGGCTAGTGCATGGAAAAGGCACACATCCCAGGGAGACGTCTGGCAGTGCGGAGGAGTGGAATTAAGGAGCTCAGAGAACCCTACCAAAACAAAGCAGCAAACCGGACAGGCTCCGGTCAGGGCAAGAACATGCTCGTTTCTAACACTGCGCTGCATGAATTTAGGGGGAGCTGCGCCACCACTACCCCACCCTGCCTGGATTCCGAAGGGTGGGGTTGTAATCTGGCAACCATGGCTGATATTCTGCGGAGGGGGAGAGCAGGAGCGGAAGGAGGAGGAGACCCGTTGGGCACGCGAGCATGACAGCAGCTCCGCTTAGCACCCAACAGCCAAAGCTTTTCTGTGGACTGAACGGGAAATACCCCTAGCCCTCCCATGCCGCGAGCCCAGAACAGTGAAGCCGATGGAACGCGACCTCTCGGTGGAGTGACCTTTGTAAATATACAAACAATGGTTTAAGCAAGCATTTTTTATCGGTGATTGATCTTGCACCTGAGAGCTTGGGAATGCACTTGCCGCAGCCAGTAAGTTATTACTGAAAAGTTTGTTAATATCTGGGGGATGGAGCGGACTCCTCC
>NC_133770.1:170319278-170350830 GCF_003597395.2 Chelonoidis abingdonii | reverse complement strand
AAAAAGAATAGGAGTACTTGTGATACCTTAGAGACTAACAAATTTATCTGAGCCCATGAAAGCTTGTGCTCAAATAAATTTCTTAGTCTCTAAGGTGCCACAAGTACTCCTGTTCTTTTTGAGTATAGATAGTATATGGTTATTGGGAGTGGGATAACAGTTCAGCAACCGAGTACCCTTGTCAGAGTAGCTAACTGTGGTGTTCTTCTCAGAAAGGCTTGCATTTAATACTAAAGGATTTTACTCTAATAATTACATAACCCTAAAACTATGGCAACCACACCCTTATGCTGACTGCAGGCTGCAGCTCCCAGCAATCCAAAGGGTAGGGTGATTTTGGCCTCTGCAGTCACACCCAGCACCCTTATATAATAGTTGTAGCTGCTCCACATGCTAACAATCTGCTTCCCACTTTGGACACAGGGGCCTGGTTTTGTTGGTATTATTGGATTTATTTATTTCCATTGATCCCTGAATTCTACAGTATTGTCCGATTGACTGGTTTGGTACAATTCTCAATGCTTGCAACTGATTCCAAACATACCTGACACATTAGTCCTAGCTGCTGTGGATGAGTAAATAGACCAGTAAGACGCAAGGTGACTATCTTCTGAACCCCACAAGGGGTGAAATTTTGGTCACACTGAAGTTAATGGGAGTTATGCTGTTGACTATAATAGGACCTGGATTTTATCCATACTGTCACACTGTAAGTAAAACTCGAACAACAGGGAAAAACTGAATTCTCCAGAAGTTCATAAATGATTTCTGATTTATTTGTTATACTGTTAAAGGAAAAGCCACAGGAATGTAATATTTTCTGGACCCTACATGTGGCTAGAAAAGCAACTTTAGGGATTTATAATATATTCACATTTGTGAAGGAGTTTAAAGAAATAATCCAGATGCCATTCTTACAGAAATGTGATGAATACATACCCTGAGAAAGAATATTACATGTGAAATTCAACAGTTCTTCACCTGTGTTCAGAAACAGAATGAGGCAATAGATTAGCATAGGGAATAGATCTTAAAATGAAAAGCCAAACTTGAGTGGATTTTCAGCTAAGAACAAGGCTGCCTGGGGCTTCAGCCCTAGCTTGAAAGAATGACTGTTAAGAGATATACACTTAAGACTCCAGACCTAACATTAACCAAAGCAGGGCAGTTTTCTGAAGAGCTGCTTAATTTCTTAAATAAGAAATTTTAATAACTGAACAAATCAGGGTGGGCAGGAAACAGCAGCAGCTGATTTGGATATCATAAAATAAATGGTACCTAAGTAGTATCACAGGAAAGATGCACAGATGATCTAGCAATTGTGACATAGAGACAGGAGTGAGGCTGTGATGATCTTTCTGTATTAATGTAAAATGAACAGTTTGGGAGCTAGAAATTTGAGACTATCATCAGCTGACTCTATTAGCCCATCAGTTATGGCTCCCAGACAAGAGGATTTTGTGGTATGAGCAATGTGTGCATGCCTTTAAAAATTAGCACAAGAGCGTAAGGGATATTTTATAGAAATACATTTTTTGTATAAGGGGCAGTTTGCAGAAACTGTAACAGAAAAAGTATTTTCCAAATAGATGTAAAGCCAGAGGTGGTTTTATTTACAAGAATTCATGATGCAAGTGTTTGATGAACTGTGTGTTGGAAGTGTTCCAGGTCATTACTTGGCAAGGGATGGTTGGAGTGGGAAGGGGTTGGAAGACAGAAGGGAAGGAGAGAATGCAAAGTAACTTAGGAACAGGATGGGGACCCTATTACAGTTAAGCAAGATAAAGGAGACTAATCCAATATAAAGGAGCCTGCTGCCAAAAAAAGATAATGCCATTAAAATATAATATCAATAAAATTAACAGAATAGAGTTGACAGAAGTTTCCAATTATTTGGGATATCAACTACAGTGTCTTCTTTATGTAGAAAGCACCAGAGAAACTCTTTTATTTCAACTTTCTATCAAAAACCCACCAGAATCCATCTGAGCAGCAGGGGAGAGTGCAAGGAGTTTTCCCCTTGCACATCCCTAGTGAGGCAGTATGGCAGCCCTACACTAGAAGAGTGCTGGCACAGATCTCTTTACGGACCTCCAAGACTGTGGTCAAGGAAGAGTCAGGTCCATGACAGCTTGGGCCCCTCCCACTAACACCATCTAATGGATCAGGTCAGCCATTTAGGGGGTAATAAACTGCACCCCCTCAGGGAATAGCAGCAAAGGCTGAGTGCCTGGGAACTGTAACAGGTCTTTTCCCTTCCTAAAGTGGAATGCTTCCCAGGGTTCCCTGTAGACTGAGCATTGTAGCTCTGTATTACCCCAACACAGGGCTGTGACTAATTGATTTCCAGTAAGCAAAATACTTCAATAAATGTTTAAATCATTTTTTGATTAAAAAAAATAAAACACCCAAACCCACCTCTACCCTTTTTGTAGAAACGTGTGATATGTTTCATAATAAAATCCCCAAACTTGTGAAAAATAGCACTTGTGAAAAAAAGGGCATTTTTTTAACTAAAATATTTTTATTCAAAATATATTGATGAGCTCTACTGAAAGTGCTCATGTGCTAGAATTCAAGTGGTAAATATGGAAGGAGTCCTCTAAATAATAATGTGTGTGTTTTCAAGCTCCGGTGCCTAATTTTTTACTTAGGCACATAAGGCAACAGCCAGGATTTTATGGCCTGAGACATGCAGTAGAATCAGGGTCCATACTGTGGCAGCCCCACCCTTCCAGATATCACCCCTCAGCCCTATGTCATCCCCCTTTGGCAATGCCCCCTCTCCTCAGAGATTCAACCTTCCACTTTGAAATTTTAGTACACCAACATCCCTTTTGTGTTTTAATTCCTTTCTTTTATACTTGTCTTCTCCTCCTTGTTTTTATGAATTCTTTCCATTTTTGTTTTCACTTCCCTTTGCCTTCCCCAAGGTTTTGCTCTCAGCCACTCCATTTTGTGTCCCTACTGTTTATCTTTCACTTCCTTTCCCCTGCTCTATATAGATATCATGACTTAACTTTAGGAAACCAAGTTTGAAAACCAGGCTCAATCATGGCAAGTCTCCCTCTGTCGCTCCCCTTCTAAATTTTAATGCATTTTTTTTGTGACCAGCTGGTTTCAAAATTAAACGACCCAGTTCAATGAGTTACATGTGGGTGTCCCTGAATACCGAGGTACAGTACTCCCACTAGCTCAGGATATCTCAATTACAAAGGGGTTGGGATTGTACAAATGGTGGTAGTGCTTTCTTCCTGGAAAAAAAAATCTTTAATTAGTGGAAAAAGTGAACTTCTCATATACCTTGGTTTCCATTAGTCTTCATTATTAATAACACATGCTAATGGTCATAAATAATAGATGCCTATAAAAGCTTTTGGAAGACAGAAACCTAATGAACCCATTATACTTTAGAAAACATGAGTTTTCCCTGCTCTTAAGTGTTGACAGGCTTTTAAAGGCACTTTCAATCTTGGAGTTTCGTAGCAGGCATAAAACATTATTTCCAGCAACAGGCTGAACTTGTTTAAATTTCAATGACTCAAAATTGACAGCCAGTGCAGAACTGGCTTTGGAAGCAGTTCAGTATCACTAGCCTGGTTGGAAACTGATGATTAATTCCAGTACTGAGATTTATATTGAGATACACTGTAATCAATTAGATGCTTCTTTATTTTTTTGTAATTAAATATAGCAACAGAACTGAGAAACAAAAGTGAAAGAGGGTGAAATATACAGTACGGCTCCCCAAATAATTTTAGTCTTAAAGTCAGTATTTACAATACAATTAATCATATGATATATTCTATTTAGCATTACAATTCTATTCATTTTCTTTCAGACTTAGAAAACAAAAAAAGGACCAGTCTTCAGTAGATTGTAGTGCTCAGGGAGCTTATGGCCCTGATCCTGTAAGGTGTTGACTCCCATGTACTTCTGCAGAAGTGGAGCTGCACTGCCTGAGAGGGAGGAATTACATTATGCACTCTGAGTGTCTATGCTATTGTCTTATAGCATCTCAGGAGCACATACACTGCTACACCTCTTTAAAGCATGCAGCATTCTGCCCGCTCACACACGGTGCACAGGGGCATAATGCCATGGGCCAGGTTGCTCTCTGTGACTCTGACTTCCTTCTGGCTGTTCACCACCTTGGTTAGTAGAATTCAAAAGTTTGCGGGGCTTTTCCTGTTACCTGCTGCTAGCATCCGAGTTTCAGATTTGCTGTCCAGAGCGGTCAGGGGCTGCACTCGTGGATGCCGCCGCGAGCGATAACGTCGATTTTCCGTCCACAAACCCTGAATCCGAGCGTATCCTATCGAATTCGCTACTCTTCTCGTTGGAAGGAGTTCCGAAATCGATTAAGGAGCCGTTTTAAATCATATTAATGGACGACTCGTGTAACGAACAGCGTAAATGTTAAATCGGTATATCGGCCATTAAACCGATTTAAAGTCGCAGTGTAGACCTGGCCTAAGAGCCTCTAGCTGAAGGTTCAAAATGGGAGACACCTAAAATTAGAGGACCCTTTGGAAAATGTTGTTCTGTGTGGTTTTTTTGTTTTGTTTTGTTTGTTTGTTTGTTTTTTGTGTGTGTGTGGAAAAGATTTTGCATTATGAGCAAAGCTGATTTGACTCAGTCCTTCCTCATTTTAAAAATTCCCCACTGTGTGTGTCAACTGCTCTCTAAAAGAAGTAATTTCAAACAAGCAGAGAAACTCAAAAGCAGCAACTAAGAAAACAAAAGGCATATTGTCTGTAAGAAAATCTTTAATTTTTTTATCTTTTTCATGAGTATGTTGCACATGTACAAAGCCACTCAGTGAGACTCCAATCCTTCATCAAAACAGCAACAGATGTACACATGTAACTCCACTGAGGTCAATGGGGCTCTTTGCAGGGGCGCTGGCCCCCTGCATAGAGCTTGGTGCAGGATCAAGGCCCATGCGTTTGCTGTTATGACTGCCTTATTCTCTGCTGACTATGGTGAAAGCTGTTTTTTACTACTTTGTGTACCAAGCCTGACTTTTTATACAACACAAACTCCTATTAAAAAGTGGAAAAGTACATAAGAACAGCCATATTGGGTCAGACCAATTGTCCATCTAGCCCAATATCCTGTCGCCCAACAGTGGCTAGTGACAGATGCTTTAGTGGGAATGATCAGGGAAATTATTGAATGATCCATTCCATGTCATTCAGTTCCAACTTCTGGCAGTCAGAGGTTTAGAAGCTTGGAGTCACATCCTTAATGATCTTGGCTTAAGAGCCATTGATGGATCTATCCTTCATGAACTTAAAGTAAGTAATGTAGAATCTGCACTTTGCTGTGTATTAACTATCAAATATATTTTCATGGAATAATTTTCCACTGGAAAATACTGTTGTTTTATTTTAATTGAAATTTGTGTGTCTGATTTTGATGCATTTTTCAATGGGAAATTTTTCAAATGATTTCTACATCTAAATGGAATGTTTTTTGTTCTGACTTTATTTTTTCATTTTGACTTTTAATTTTGTTTCAGTTTATAGCGGTCTTCATTCAGGCACTAGCAGGTCTAGCAGTCAAGTTGCAGCCAAACAGCCAGTCCGAGCCTTAAGGTGGCTGTTCTGGGCAGTCCAGGGACCAGCAGCCTGGCCACAGTTCATCACCCCCCACACCTTCCAGTATTCCTCCAAGATCTCTCAGGAGGCCAGGGCAAGAGGGAAGGATGGAGGTACCCAGGCCCTCTCTCTCTCCACTTGGTCTTAGGGGAAAGGGGGATCTCGGCCAAGTCTTGCTCACAGTCCAAGTCCTCCTCCTGTAGATTGCTTTGACTCACAGGCTGCCACCTGCCTTCCTTCCTGCAGTTAGTCTCTCCTCCTCACTCTCCCCTGTCTGAGTGCCAGATCTCCCTTTTAAGTGTGTCCTCCATAGGGAGCATACCTAGCAGCTGCTGAGGGGTGGAGCCTTCTTGGCCCAATAGTGTTCCACCACTCCTGTAACCTTAGTGTGAGGTCTGTAAATCCATCACACATTTATAATTATCATAAGGTCAGCATGCAGTTTCCAAATCGAAATATTATTGAATTTCCACTCCACAAAATAGTTTGAGATTTTGACTTCTCATCTGATTCAGGATGAAAATGTTTGTTTTTTTTCAAATGTTGGAATTTCCCATGGGATGAAAACTTCATTTTCTTGCCAGATCTATTATGTTTGCTTAATAATGAAGTGATTGAGCAAAGTCATAGTTGTAATGGAAGCAATATAGCTGAAAACTTTACACTTGAAGTCCAGGGCTTCTCTTTGGCAGGTATAGCTCTCCAATTTATGGTGGGTATTCCAGTAACACAATTTGCAAAGTGCAGATCTCTAACTTAATTTATTTCCAGTACTCACACTTTAAAATACAGTGACAGCAACATGTAGAAGGACATTGATGATCTTGCTGGAGACACGGTGAGATCTTTATATTTATTTGTAGCAATGTAGGTTTTGGAGATATTTTAATCTGAATGTTGCTGAACAACATAAACCTAGAGCAGCACATTACTTTTAATGGGTGAATTGTATGTGTCCTTACACTACAATTTCTTTAAAAACAAAAAAATGTTTCTTTCTTTCATTGGAGACCCTAAATATTTTTTATTAGCAATTGCAACATGCAGTATGATGCATGCAGTTTGTGCAGCCTTGGGCAAGCCATGTAACCTTTCTCTGTTTCTGTTTCCACAGATATTTACCTATTACACAGGGTTCTGGTTTAGATTAGTTCATTAGGTAGTTCATGTCCATTGAGTCAAAAATGAAAGTGCTAAGAATTGACATAATCAGGCTTCTGACAGATATCCAAATGAAACATGTGCAGCTTCAGAATAAGAATCCACAATAATCCCTACATTCATGCACAATTCATTAAATATAATGTCAGATGATGAGTATTGTATAAATGCATTATTGTGACATAAACTAATATTGTATGTAATATTACACATTGTATGTGCTGTAAAAGTTTAGGCTACATTTTAAAGTGTGCCTACTGAACCAGCCACACACAAACTCTAAAGCACAGACACACTGTTTACATTTTGGCCTATGTAATTAATTTCTTAGGGAATTTATATGATAACTATGTTATTCTTTTTTAAAAAAAAATAGATATAACTATTAGCAATTAAGGTCACTAGATTAAGAGGGGGCAGATGTTGCCCAGTAACAGACAAAAAGTAGCTTTTGGTTGGCTGTTCTTAAGAAGTTGTTATACCTTCCCTTACCTTTCAGTCAGGAAAAACATCCCATTACAAAAGGAGTGCTAAATGGTTTCACAATATTACACTTTATTTCAAAAAAGTTGCTTTCTTTAAAAGATTCTTTCTTAGTTATATTTGCTATGATATAAAATGTGTATTGTGACTGTACTTGGTAATGGAGACTTAGGATATGGTAAGCAGTGTATCAATTTGTTCATTGAATGCTGTACACTGCCCATGGCAGTGACTATCTCAGCCCATGTCAACAGACTCAGAGTCACACAGCTCATGCTATGGCATGAAAAATAACTGTGCAGATGTTGTGGCTTGGGCTGGAGCTCAGGCTTTGATGCCCACCCTCTTCCCTCTTGCATACAAGTGCAAACCCAAGCCACAAGTTAAAAACAGTGTCTACACAGCTGTTTTTAAGGGACATAGCATGAGAACTGCGACTCTGAGTTTATCAACCTGGGCTTGGAGGTTTGCTGCTGGCTGTGTAGATGGTGGAACACTGGCCCCACTGAAGTCAGTGGTAAAACTCCCTTTGAATTCAGCAAGTTCAGGATTATTTCCTAAAGAGAGACAGAAAATGTGAGGTCTATTTCCAACTAAGCCTTACAACACTGTGGGACAGATCCTCAGCTGCTGTCAAATGCCACCCACCTGCATCAATGGGTGGGGGAATTTGATGGGGCCAGCAGTGTAAGAGATACAGTCCTACCTTCAAGGGAGGGAGACCCTTGCCAAAGTCCAATAGGTAGCTCCTCCACTGGGAGTCTCTGCGGGAGACTAAGGGAGAGGGGTGCTGATTGACCAGCATTCCACAGCTTTCAAGATTTAACCTAGTGCAGGGGGCATTTGGAGTTTCTTTTGATTCTGTTCCAATAGCCCACCTTACCCACCTGAACTGGAGACAGGAACCAGATGCATGGGTCTAGCTGGCTGCGTGATTAGGGGATCAAGGAGTATTTTTTTCTTCTATGAGCCAATTGGCAGCAGACCAGGGAGTTTTTTTGCCTTCCTTCCAGCACCTGCATGCCACAAGAGGTTGAATAGGAACATGCTTAGTACCATGCTTGTACCTAACTGAGGTACTGGGGTGGAGTTGTTTATTCATTACAATTTGTGGCTAGTTTCCAGTAAGGTTGAGAGAATAAAATGAACAGATCCCAGAGGTAAAAGATCTGGGATTTTGGTGTTGGGCCTTAATCTTATGTGATAGGGTGGGCTATGGTCAGACCATGTGGCCCTCATCGGCTGAGGTTCCCACCCTGCTGCATCTGTGTCCCCTTTGTGGGGGGACGGTGCTAGGACTCAGAAGGAGCTGAGTCCTAGTGGGTAGGCTGAGGAGAACCTACTTCGCATTATGGATTATATGGTAAGGAGACCTGTAAATCCCACACTGGAACCAATTAAATGTCTGGTATAGGAGAATATGGGTGATGGGTGGGTAGTGCTCCTCCCTGTGTTAAAATTTAATAAAAGTTGCAGCCTTCTGCTTAATTCCAAGCATGTATCCGTCCTCAGTTTGCCTCTGTGTGCACATCAATAGCCTTACAGTAGTCTTTATATTTATAAATAGGAGTCTTTCCATTGGCTTTTTTACCACATGTTGAGAAACGATAGACCTGATTATTCTCTGCTCTTCAGTGGAGTTACTCATTTAGATTGGTGTCCAGGAGAGCAGAATCAAAGCTCATGTTGCCAAGTGGATTCATACAGCGAAGCCTGCACAAACAGCAAACCTCATGCAACAACTTTTAAGAGACAGTCCCAAGACATCCCCAAATGTAAAGAGTACAATTCTCCTCCACTTTTAATAGGAGGCCACAACCATTAAGCAATTTGTAGCTTTGCAGTATCCAGAGTAAAGGAGGAGAAAATAAAAATATTCACAAATCATTTTAAAAAAAGTATGTATCATAACCCAAAGATACAATTTTTGTTTTTATCTAGAGAAGAATATTATGTTGTATGTGTCTATTCTTCTCTTTCTATGTGTATCTCACCACTGTCTCAGGTGGAGTGAATGCTACACCTGCTCAATAGTGTGAATATGTTTCCCTCTAGTGGATGCAGCAGTGGCTGTGAACTTAATACTACTGCATGTGTCGCGATTTCACAGGAGACCAGCGGTGCTATTAAAATAAATCAGAGTTGTAGTCCCACAGTCTGCCACTTCCTGGTTAATAAATTCATGGCCATCTAATCTGAATGGACAAAATGGAGTACAGATTAGAAAATATCAGCTACTGGCAGTTATTGCTAGCAACAAATCTCACATGTCTACAAACTTCACGTAGTGTAATTAATACTGACTACGCTATACACAGAAGTAACAGTTTTTTGTTTTTTCTGATACTCACCGTGGGATGAATTTTAAATGCATACAAAATCAATTCTAAATTAAGCAAGCAATGAACAAATTGGTATATCACTTATCATACCTGTAAGGAATAGAGAACAGCTAGCAAATATTTATGGCCTGATCCAACACCAACTGATGGCAATAGGAGTCTTTCAATTGACTCTGCGCTTTGTATCAGACCCTAAATGCACTAAAAGCAGACTAAGTAGATAATGCAGTACTCACTATTAGAGATGGTAGAATGAACTCATTGATAATGTAGTTCTTTAATAAACAAAAGACTTTTATTAAATTAAACAAATTATTATACATTTTTCATTATTTATGCAGCTTATAGTGTTGGGTGAATCATTTGTGTATATTTAAGTTTTACAGAAGTGTTTAAATACATTATTTGCAAGTGATATTTTTGTCATTATTCACATAACTCTACATTTTAACATTAATAAGTGAACACAGACTTTGGGGCAAAAAGATCCTTGTCGTAGGTACTGGGAGTTCTTGCAAAAAATATAAACCATATTTATCTATTGTATTTAACAGTGCCTCTTATCACACTACCTAGGCACTGATACAGCAGGCCAGGGAGCAGGGGAAGAGTGGTATTGAGGAGATACATAAACCCTAGGCTAATTAAGATGTGGTTCCCTGTAGACTAGGGAAGGTTATTACATGTTAATTGGAGCACTTGTAGCCAACTAACGGCCGATCAGGAACCTAATAAAACACTCTGCTACAGGCAGACAGGGTGGAGTGAGGAAGGAGAGAGGACTGGAGTTGTGTTGCTAAGAACTGAAAGACCAGAGCACTGGAGGAAGGGAGACCCTGCCCCAGCAAAGCAGAGAGACTCCCTCCCCCAGTGTCAAGGACTGAGGGTAACCCTACCCAAGGGGGAAGAGAGTAAGAAACCTGCAGGTTTTGAGAGGGGCTGGTGCTCAGAGTGAGGAGCAAACCCAGACCCCTTCCCCACTTCCCTCTTCTACCATCTTCCGGGGCCACTAGCAGGGCCCCTAGTGCCCCAGAGCAGAGGCAAGGAGTGGTGTTCTAGCCCTCTTGCCAAGAAAATCATGAGACCCACCATCCTAACATTGGCCGTGTTGTCACAGCATATATATAAGAAGTACCCTTCAGTAGCAGCCCATGGCACGACAGGCACACCTTCCTCAGTTTCCCTCCTTCAGAATCTCCAGAAATAGTTCAAACAATCTTCCTGAGTACAAATAGAGTCTGTTGGTAAATTTATTACAGTACAAAGCCCCATGCTCCTAAACCATAATCAATCCCATAATCATAGTCCACACTCTGTCAGGTAGAGCCTGGCATCTCTCACCATGCCACAGCTCTCCTGTGCAACTCTGGCATCCCTCATCACACTTCTCCCCAGCCCTGTCTGACCTTCCAGCTTTAGCTCTCCAGCTCAGAGAACCAGCAGGCATCATCTCCCTCTGCTGCTCTCAGACTGTCACCCTCTCCACACTTCTCTGGCCAAGGCTCTCAGGCCCAGCAAGGTCTGACTTTTGTATTTTCATTTATGCATAAAGAAATTACACTGGCCCATATTTTTCAATCAGAAATAATTTGCATAAATCAAATATGAGGGTGTGAATTTTGCTGAATCGTTGCCTGCTTAGTAGCTCCCAATGAAAGTCATACAGTAAAGATGGAAATTGGTTTCATAGTTTCTTTTTCAGTCTGAGCATATGCCCAAATTACCGAAGCATTTAGTCATGTGCTTAGGTCCTACTGAAGTTGTTGAATAGAGATGGACTGCTTAAACAAGGCCATAGTTCTGTTGTGTTTTTATCTTGTACGATTGCCTTCACTGAGCTTTTTGACACTGTGAATTTCACAGTATACCAGTTCATTGGTAATAATCTAGTAGAGAAAAGCATAAAAATCAGTGGCTGCAAGCTGAAGCCAGACTATTTTAAATGAGAAATTAGGCACAATTGTTTTATACAGTGAGCATGATTAACCACTGGCACAACTACCAAAGGAAATGGTGGCTTCTCCATTTCTTGATGTTTTCAAATAAGAGTGGATGATTTTTTGGAAGATATGCTTTAACCAAACACAAGTTATATGGCTCAGTACAGAAGTAACTGGGTGAAATTTATTGGCTTGTGATATACAGAGGTCTGACAAGATGATTTAATGTTTCATTCTGGTCATATGCTCTATATCTATGAATATATTTATTTTAATTCCCAAGAGCTTTTCTCTTCCAGTCATCCCAATGTGACCTCAAGTAGCAGCCTTAGTAGAGTACCTAATTATGACAATTTACTTGCATGTGTTAATATGACCATTAATATTTGTTTCCTTCTTGGGAACCTTATAATTTATACTATTGTCTGTACATTACAAAATAAGTAATTTCCCGTTTCATAAATCTGGGGTAAGTATCCACTGATTCCAGTGGTTGCCATTATAAGGTTGGATGTGTATACTGAAACAAACTTTTTTTTTGAAAGAAACTGTCTTTTTCTGGGGCAACAGTGGCAGTTAATGACTTTTCTACAAATATTGACCAAAGTTCTCTGGGTTTCCTTGCAATTTCCATTGATAATTAAGGCATTTGCAATGCAGACTGTTTTCATAATGGCAGTAATAATGAGTAGAAGAGTAATAAAAATATAATTGCATAATAAAGGGAAATACATAGTAATAAAGTTATCTATCCAAAGTTAATAACAATAATAAGAAAATAAATAATAAGTACAATCCAAGGATATCTAACAAAAGTTACAATGTGCTTAATAAACTAGTCACTTCTTTTGCTGATAAAGTAATCTTGCTAAGCTACTGTATTATGTCAACAATTTTATCAAATATCCACAACTTCAGTCCAAAGACATCCACAAAGGTATTAAAGCTTATAAAATATCTAAATAGATACTTATATAAATAATTAAATGAACAATAAATTATGTTGTACATAAGTCCATGTAGATGGACAAGTACCTTTTAATATTTACAAATGCATCACTGAGGTCGATATTTGGCTATATTTTCCTAATAAAATGTTGATGGACTTTGGCACAGCTTATGACATAATATATTTGGCTGCAGCAATTCCTACATTTACCCAAAGCCCTCTTCACTCTTACGTGTAAGCATTAAATGCAACCGTAGCATTTTCAGGGGAGCTGTTTGTCTTCAATATACCCCAAAGGAGACAGATCTTTGGCCATGAGCAGGAGTCCTTTCCTATTATTGTGGATTCTGAATAGCGATCATACTCTTTCTTCCCCACTTTTGATTATCCTTAGAGATGGGAGTCGCTGCTTTTGCTGGGCTCCATTGAAGCAGTATTTGGGGTAAACTTGATCCTGACCCTTCTGTCATCTCTAGGGAGGCCTGGTACTGTTCTCTTTGCCTCAGATCTTTGCTACTTGCTTCTGCCATGGCGGATGGGAGGGGTCCTTTAAAGGGCACAACAACTCACGCCCCTCTGACTGAGTTAATATCGTTGTGATGGCAGCCATCTTGGGGATTGAGGTGGGGACTTCCAGTGCTAAAAGCATGAGATGCTACCACTTGAACAAAGGTTCCAAGCTGCTGTTGTAGCAAATTCATATCTTCTATGGATCGACACAGAGTAGGAACTGTTATATATGGTCACCAGCAAGTGGCATCATTTTCCTTAACAGAGCTTCTAGAATGAAGGCTTCAAAATGGGCAGACACCTAATTAGAGGACCTTTGGAAAATTTGTTCCCTGTGTGGTTTTTTGTTTGTTTGGTTTGTTGGTTGTTTTTTTGTGTGTTGTGTGGAAAAACGATTTGCATTAATGAGCGTGAATTTGACTCAGTCCTTCCTCATTTTAAAATTCCCCCGTGTGTGTGACAACTGCTCTCTAAAGAAGGTATTTCCAACCAGCGAGAAACTTCACAAGGCTACAACGTAAGAAAACAAAAGACATATTGTCTGTAAGAAATCTTTAATTTTTTATCTTTTTAATCGAGTTGTGCCATTACAAAGCCACTCAGTGAGACTCCATCCTTACAAAACAGCACACAGATGACACATTAACTCCACTGAGGTCAATGGGCTCTTTAGCAGGGCCGCTGGCTCCCTGCACTAGAGCTTGCGTGCAGGATCAAGTGCCTGCGTTTGCTGTCTCTCTAGCTAGACTCGCCTTATTTCTGCCTGATCTTTGGGAACGCTGTTACTACTTTGTGTCCCAGCCTGACTTTTTATACAACACAAACTCCTATTAAAAAGTGAAAGTACATAGAACAGCCATATGTGGTCCAGACCATTGTCCATCTGCGTAGCCCAATATCCTGTCCCCAACAGTGGCTAGTCGACAGATGTGCTTGTAGTGGGAATGATCAGGGAAATTATTGAATGATCATTCCATGTCATTCAGTCCAACTTCTGGCCTACAGAGGTTTAGAAGCTTGGAGTCACATCTAATGATCTTGGCTTAAGAGCCTTGATGGATCTATCTTCATGAACTTAAAGTAAGTAATGTGACGAATCCTGCACTTTGCTGTGTATTAACTATCAAATATATTTTCATGAATATGGTCACGCTAGGGTAATTTTCCACTGGAAATACTGTTGTTTTGATTTAATTGAAATTTGTGGTGTCTGATTTTGTGCATTTTTCATGGGAAATTTTTCAAGTGATTTCTACATCTAAATGGAATGTTTTTTGTTCTGACTTTATTTTTTCATTTGACTTTAATTTGTTTCAGTTTATAGCGGTCTTCATTCAGGCACTAGCAGGTCTAGCAGTCAAGTTGCAGCCAAACAGCGTCCGAGCCTTAAGGTGGCTGTTCTGGCGTCCAGGGACCAGCAGCCTGGCCACAGTTCATCACCCCACACCCTTCCAGTATTCCTCCAAGATCTCTCAGAGGCCAGGGCAAGAGGGGAAGGATGGAGGTACCCAGCCTCTTCTCTCCACTGGTCTTAGGGGAAAGGGGGTCTCGGCCAAGTCTTGCTACACAGTCCAAGTCCTCCTCCTGTAGATTGCTTTGACTCACAGGCTGCCCCTGCCTCTCCTTCTGCAGTTAGTCTCTCCTCCTCACTCTCCCTTCTGAGTGCCAGATCTCCCTTTTAAGTGTGTCAAATCCATAGGGACATACCTAGCAGCTGCTGAGGGGTGGAGCCTCTTGGCCCACAATAGTGTTCACCACTCCTGTCAACCTTAGTGTGAGGTCTGTAAATCCATCACACATTTTATAATTATCACTAAGGTCAGCATGCATTTCAATCGAAATATTTCTGAATTCCACTCACACAAAATTTTGAGATTTGACTTCTCATTGATTCAGGTGAAATGTTTGTTTTTTTCAAATGTTGGAAATTTCCCATGGGATGAAAACTCATTTTCTTGCCAGATCTATTGTTTGCTTAATAATGAAGTGATTGAGCAAAGTCATAGTTGTAATGGAGGCAATAAGCTGAAAATTTACACTCTTGAAGTCCGGCTTCTCTTTGGCAGGTAAGCTCTCCACTTTATGGTGGGTATTCCAGTAACACAATTGCAAAGTGCAGATCATCTCTAACTTAATTTATTTCCATACTCACACACTTTATAAATACAGTGACAGCAACAGATGTAGAAGGACATTGATGATCTTGCTGGAGACACGGTGAGATCTTTTATATTTATTTTGTAGCATGTAGGTTTGGAGATATTTTAATCTGAATGTTGCTGAACAACATAAACCTAGAGCAGCACATTACTTTAATGGGTGAATGTTATGTGTCCTTACACTACAATTTCTTAAAAAAAAAAATGTTCTCTTTCTTTCATTGGAGACCCTAAATATTTTTTATTAGCAATTGCAACTGCAGTATGATGCATGCAGTTTGTGCCAGCTTGGGCAAGCCATGTACCTTCTCTGTTTCTGTTTCCACAGATATTTACCTATTACACAGGGTTCTCTGTTTAGATGTTCATTAGGTTGTTCATGTCCATTGAGTCAAAATGAAGTGCTAGAATTGACATTATCGAGGCTGACGATATCCAAATGAACGTGTGCAGCTTCAGAATAAGAATCACAACAATAATCCCTACATTCATGCAACAATTCATTAAATATAATGTCAGATGAATGAGTATTGTATAAATGCATTATTTGTGACATAAACTAATAGTGTATGTATATTACACATTGTATGTGCTGTAAAGTTTAGGCTCATTTTAAAGTGTGCCTACTGAACCAGCCACACACAAACCTAAAGCACAGACACACTGTTTACTTTTGGCCTATGTAATTAATTTCTGGGAATTTATATGATACTATGTTATTCTTTTTTAAAAAAAAATAGATATAAATTAGCAATTAAGGTCACTAGATTGAGGGGGGCAGATGTTGCCCAGTAACAGACAAAAGGACTTTTGGTTGGCTGTTCTTAGAAGTTATTGTTATACCTTCCCTTACCTTTCAGTCAGGAAAAACATCCCATTACAAAAGGAGTGCTAAATGGTTTTCACAATATTACACTTTTTCCAAAAAGTTGCTTTCTTAAAGATTCTTTCTGAGTTATATTTGCTATGATATAAAATGTGTATTGTAACTGTACTTGGTAATGGAGACTTAGGAATTGGTAAGCAGTGTATCAATTTGTCATTGAATGCTGTACACTGCCCATGGGCAGTGACTATCTCAGCCCATGGCTCAACAGACTCAGAGTCACACAGCTCAATGCTATGGGCTGAAAAATAACTGTGCAGATGTTGTGGCTTGGGCTGGAGCTCAGGCTTTGATGCCCACCCTCTTCCTCTTGCATACAGTGCAACCCAAGCCACAAGTTAAAAACAGTGTCTACACAGCTGTTTTTAGGGACATAGCATGAGACCTGCGACTCTGAGTTATAACCTGGGCTTGGAGGTTTGCTGCTGGCTGTGTAGATGGTGGAACACTGGCCCACTGAAGTCAGTGGTAAAACTTCCCTTTGAATCAGCAAGTCCAGGATTATTTCCTAAAGAGAGACAGAAAATGTGAGGTCTATTTCCAACTAGCCTTACAACACTGTGGGACAGATCCTCAGGCTGTCAAATGCACACCCACCTGCATCAATGGGTGGGGGAATTGATGGGGCCAGCAGTGTAAGAGATACAGTCCTACCTTCAGGGAGGGAGACCCTTGCCAAAGTCCAATAGGTAGCTCCTCCACTGGAGTCTCTGCGGGAGACTAAGGAGAGGGGTGCTGAATTGACAGAATTCCACAGCTTTCAGAGAGAGGCTAGTGGGGGGCATTTGGAGTTTCTTTTTTGATTCTGTTCCAATAGCCCACCTTACCCACCTGAACTGGAGACAGGAACCAGATGCATGGGTCTAGCTGTGCGTGATTAGGGGATCAAGGAGTATTTTTTTCTTCTATGAGCCAATTGGCAGCAGACCAGGGAGTTTTTTGCCTTCCTTCCAGCAACTGCATGCCACAGAGGTTGAATAGGAACATGCTTAGTACCATGCTGTGTACCTAACTGAGGTACTGGGGTGGAGTTGTTTATTCATTACATATTTGTGGCTAGTTTCCAGTAAGGTTGAGAGAATAAAATAACAGATCCCAGAGGTAAGATCTGGGATTTTGGTGTTGGGCCTTAATCTTATGTGATAGGGTGGGCTATGGTCAGACCTGTGGCCTCCATCGGCTGAGGTTCCCACCCTGCTGCATCTGTGTCCCTTTGTGGGGGACGGTGCTAGGACTTCAGAAGGAGCTGAGTCCTAGTGGGTA
The DNA here is from genome assembly GCF_003597395.2 of Chelonoidis abingdonii. NCBI lineage: Eukaryota > Metazoa > Chordata > Testudines > Testudinidae > Chelonoidis > Chelonoidis abingdonii. The sequence goes on along the minus strand of NC_133770.1, from coordinate 170,333,534 downwards.
GGCTGAGGAAGACCTACTCCTCGCCTTCGCATTATGGATTATATGGTAAGGAGACCTGTAATCCCCACCTGGAACCAATTAAATGTCTGGTATAAGGAGAATATGGTGATGGGTGGGTAGTGCTCCTCCCTGTGTTTAAAATTTAATAAAAGTTGCAGCCTTCTGCTAATTCCAACATGTATCGGCCTCAGTTTGCCTCTGTGTGCACATCAATAGCCTTACAGTAGTCTTTATATTTATAAAGGAGTCTTTCCATTGGCTTTTTTACCGCACATGTTGAGAAACGATAGCCTGATTATTCTCTGCTCTTCAGTGGAGTTACTCATTTAGATTGGTTGTCCAGGAGAGCAATCAAAGCTCAGTTTGCCAAGTGGATTCATACAGCGAAGCCTGCACAAACAGCAACCTCATGCAACAATTTTAAGAGACAGTCCCAAGACATCCCAAATGTAAAGAGTACAATTCTCCTCCACTTTTAATAGGAGGACCACAACCATTAAGCAATTGTGTAGCTTTCGCAGTATCCCAGAGTAAAGGAGGAGAAAATAAAATTTCACAAATCATTTTAAAAAAGTATGTACTAAACCCAAAGATCAATTTTGTGTTTTATCTAGAAAGAATATTATGTTGTATGTGTCTATTTTCTCTTCTATGTGTATCTCAACCACTGTCTCAGGTGGAGGGAATGCTACCACTGCTCAATAGTGTGATATGTTTCCCTCTAGTGGATCAGCGTGGCTGTGAACTTAATACGTACTGGCATGTTGTCGCGATTTCACAGGGGCAGACCCGCGGTGCTATTAAAATAAATCAGAAGTTGTGAGTCCTCAGCCTTTGCCACTTCCTGGTTAATAAATTCATGGCCATCTAATCTGAATGGACAAAATGGAGTACTAGATTAGAAATCAGTTACTGGCAGTTATTGCTAGGCAACAAATCGTCACATGTCTACAAAACTTCACGTAGTGTAATTAATACTGACTACGCTATATCACCACAGAAGTAACAAGTTTTTTTGTTTTTTCTCGATACTCACCGTGGGATGATTTAAATGCATACAAAAATCGAATTAACATTAGAGGCAAGCAATGAAAAAATTGGTATTATCACTTATCATATATCCTGTAGAAAGAGAACAGATAGCAAATATTTATGGCCTGATCCAACACCAACTGAGGCAATCAGGAGTCTTCGAATTACTCCGCGCTTCCTGTATCAAGCACCCTAAATGCACTAAAAGCAGACTAAGTAGACTAACTGCACGTACTCAGCTATTAGAGTGGTAGAATGAACTCATTGATAATGTAGTTTTTAAATAACATAAAGATTTATTAAATTAAAAAAATTATTATATCCTTTTCATTATTTATAGCAGTCTTGATAGTGTTGGGGTAATCATTGTGTATATTAAGTTTTACAGAAGTGTTAAATACATATTTGCAAGTGATATTTTCATGTATTCACCATAACTTCTACATTTTAACGATTAATACAGTAACACAACTTGCTGGACTGCACTTTGGGGCAAAAAGTCTTGTTCGTAGGTACTGGGAGTTCTTGCAAAAATATAACCAGTATTTAGTTCTATTGTATTTACAAGTCTCTTATCATACACACTACCGGTAGGCACTTGATACATGCAAGGCCAGGGAGGGGAGAGGGTATTGAGGAGATACATAAACCCTAGGCTAAGTAAGATCGTGGTTCCCTGTAGCTAGGAAGGTTATTACATGTTAATTGGAGCACTTGTAGCCAACTAACGGCCGGATCAGGGAACCTATATAAAAACTTTGCTACAGGCAGAGAGGGTGGGAGTGAGGAAGGAGAGAGGACTCGGAAGGTTGGTGTTGCTAAGAACTGAAAGACCAGAGGCACTTGGAAGGAAGGGAGAGGCCCTGCCAAGCAGCACAAGCAGAGAAGACTTCCCTCCCCAGTGTCAAGGGACTGGAGGGTAACCCCTACCCAAGGGGGACGAGAGTAAGAAACCTGCAGGTCTTGAGAAGGGACCTGTGCTAAGAGTGAGGAGCAACCCAGACCCTTCCCCACTTCCTCTTCTACCATCTTCACGGGCCACTAGCAGGGCCCCTAGTGCCCGTCCAGAGCAGAGGCAAGAGAGTGGTGTTCTAGCCTGCGTTGCCAAGAAAATATGGGCCACAGCCTAGACATTGGCCGTGTTGCACAGCATATATATAAGAAGTACCCTTTCGTAGCAGGCCCATGCACGACAGGCACACCTTCCTGCAGCGAATTTAGCGCTACTCCTCTCGTCTGGGAGGAGTTCCGAAATCGATTTAAGGAGCCGTTTAACTCGATATTAATGACGACGTCGTGTGAACGGGTACAGCGTTAAATCGGTATATCGGCCATTAAACTGATTTAAAGTCGCAGTGTAGACCTGGCCTATGACCTCGGCATATTGTGAAACATCTGTAGAACAAGAACTATATATAGCATACCTAGTGTGAAAATGCTTGTTTACCTACAGCCAGTAGCAGTGGTTGTGGTGTTGTGATGGGGCAGGGGGAATTTTCGAAAGCACTAAAGTGACATAGAAACCAATCCTGGTGATTTTATTTTGACCTATGCTCCTATGTCACTTTGGTGCTTTTGAAAACACCACCTGTATGCTACATAGTAAATAGGAAAATGGGGGAAAACAAAACAAACAAAAAAGTCACCAAACATTTAGCTAAAGACTTTAGAGTATAAGATGTTGAGTGCTTAAAAAGCCTTAAATAAAGGAACAACATTGGTAATGTTGGATGAGGTTTAGAATATACTTTGGAAGATAATTCTTTGGATCTGGCTTACATTTACTCAGGGAATAGATTGGAACTGAAAGAGTTACAGGAAATCTTACAGTACTGAATAGGCTGTCTACTAAGAAACCGAGGAACCAAATAATTAAAGAGGAGACACTTTCCTTGAGGATAGTGTGTGATAAAGAAAGTTTCTGTGCCCTTAAAGGAGTCTTTCTAGTGGAAATTGGTATTGAGGAGAAAAGCGTGCATGTATTTCATTATTTATATACAGCTATATTTCTATTGAGGCAAAATTGTTTGTCTTTCGCTTTTGTTTTTACTCTTTTCCTGGGAGTAGAATAAAAGCCCTTTAACTCTTGCTGTCTGGGAGAGAGCAGATAGGCTAACTATTGAAGCAAAGAGCAGTGGAAGCTGATAGAAGCCTGCTAACACAATGATTTTAGTTGCCTTGGGTCTCAGCAGCTCCTGCAATCTCTGCCCTGAAGGCTGCATGCTGAAACTGTGTGTGTGTGTGTGTGTTTCTGTGAGGGAGAGAAAGAATTTGATAATTTATTTAAAAAAAACCCCACCCTCATCAACTAATACATAACTCTGCACCTGAAAATTTAGAACTGTAGTCACCTCCCCAACCTCTGTACCTTGTTGATTTGAGAAAGGCTGTATTCTTATGAAGGAATTAATTCTGTTTGCATGTTGGAACTTGAAATATATTGAGATCACTCCTTTCAACAAATGGAAGTGGATATCTGTGTCCACTGTAGAAAAACTATCAAACACACAGAATAATAATAATTAATAATAATTAACACCTAGCTCTTTTTGACTCTATAAAAGTGTAATTCTGTACATAGGGCCAATTCTTCATTCCCTCATTATTCAGCAGAAAAAGAGGTGTAAGCCCTTTACTAGACATGTGCCAGCTCCACATCTGACTGAATGAACAGATGAACAGAGGGAGTAAAAGTAATCTGCACCCATGCTGCAAAAACAAGTGTATTCATAATAATAAAATTGTTGCCTCTAATCACTTCTCTGCAAATATTGCCTTCATTCCATCAACCCAGGTATTGTGGAGGGGGCGTATTTTCAGCCTTAAAACTTCAAAGTGAGGTATGGAAAGTGAGGGGCATGAATCATGGGGAAAATATACATTCTGCCAGATGAGCGTGGAGGCCCTTGGGGACCCCTCTTTTTTTTTGTCTCATTCATGTCTATGGGGAAATGGCTGCGTAAGAACTGTGTAGTCATATTATGGACCTGATTTGGGTCCAGTTCATGGACACAAGCCACGTCAGGATTTGGCCTATCATGTAAAGCCCAGTTCCCTGCAAATAACAATTGCTTTCTACATATTTATTGTGTGCATCAGTGTAAAGCTTAGAAATTGGAGTCGGGGGAGAATTTAAAAACAGAGAGAGGAGGAAGGTACCTAGCTTCCAATAACTTCCAATGGGAGTTGGGGTACTGCCTTTTGTGATTTGAAAAATTGCTCCCCAATCAGTAAAGGCACTGAAGGCTATTCATTGTGCTGCAGATTAGATAAATATAGCATTTTAATTTCAAAACAATATGGTAATATAGTAAACTTGAGATGTTTCAAAATAGCCTAAGGGTTTTGGAAGACCAGGTTCCATTTAAAGTTGAAATTGAGTATAGAAGTTTCCTTGTCAGCTTTGAAAATCTCAGCCTCAATATTAAAGACTGCAAAATGGGTCAACTGCTAGAATTTTGTTTGTCCTGGAAACAAGGGAGCCCATCAAAAAGAAAAATGCTGAGTTACTATTATGAGGGAAATGTAGCTGAACATACTATATTGGGGCTGGGTTATGCCTCCTTCTGTGAAATATATATGGAGTGGAGAGGCTACAAAGACCCTAGCTATCCCTTGCACCACTGTGCAGAGGCCAGGCATAATTTCAGTCCTTGCTCTTTGTAAGCCAAAGAATTTGAAATTGCATAGTGAGTAGAGTGAGGTTTGTGTGCAAGATACAACTGCCCTCACCCATACTCATTATACTGTCCACTGAAGTTGGTACTAAGAATGCAGACATGGATGCAGCATTTTTTTCAAAGGATACTAATCCTGCTACGTATCGTGCCTATCTCTCCCTCACACCAACACTCCTAGGGCACATCTACAGGGTATGCTTCTTTCAGAAGCCTGGAGAGTACGTATAGCATAGATTCCCCAGCACCGGTGTAAGTAGCAGTGTAGCCTAGGAAAAATGCTTTAGGCAAGTAAAGACATGCCTGAAGGTTGTAGGTATATAGGTGGGTGCATACCTTACACAATCTGTACTTGCCCAAGTCATGCATCACCATTTACACTGCTATTTTCAGTGATAGTGTTCTGCTGCCTCCTCACTGCTGAAATCTTTTGCCCCCACAAGAAAAGATTCCCCCAGCAGAAAGGCCCTAGTAGGGGGAAGGCAGCGGAGAAAAGACTCCAGCAGTCCTACCCTTCCTGCCCGGCCAGCCAGAGCTGTTCTGAGCTGCAGTGAAAGGTGCCAGCAGTGGGGAACTGCTGAAGCCTTTTTCGACTGTCTCCCCTTGGACATAGACGTTCACTGACATATGTGCTACACATCATAGTGTGGATACAGCCAGCTTTTCACTGCAGCATATAGCTACACGTACACTACATGCCTCTTGCTGGTAGCATATAGTGTAGTGTATTTGTATTGTAGAGTGTTCTCAAACTGGGGGTCGGGATCTTTCAGGGGGTCTCAAGATTATTACATGGGGGATGCGGGGTGTCAGCCTCCACCCAAACCCTGCTTTGCCTTCAGTATTTATAATGGTGTTAAATATATAAAAAGCGTCTTTAATTTATAAGTTGGAGGCATACTCAGAGGCATTTGAGAACTACTGACCTAGAAGATATATATTTGTGTTGAGTGGCTGCCATCTCCTCCAGAATCTCCCACTAAGATGATGAGCATCCACCGTGTAAAGTTACCCGCGAGAGTACTATTTAGAGCAGGGGTCGGCAACCTTTGGCACGCGGTCCGCCAGGGCTGAGGGATGTGCTGGCCGCCGCTTCCCGCAGCCCGGCTTGGCCAGAAGTGGTGGACCTTGGCCAGTGAGAACTGCGATAGTCTGAAACAAACCAGCCTGGCCCACTAGAGTGCTTACCCTGGTGGGCCACATGCCAAAGGTTGCCAATCCCTGATTTAGGGAGAGTGAAAGGGAAATGTAGATTATGAACTTTGGGGGAAGGATTGTCTTTCCATTTTGTTTGTCTCAGCACTTAGCACAATGGAGCCCCAATCCCTGATTGGGGATTCCAGGCACTCTACAATACAAATAAATGCTTTAGCCAAACAAAAGTTATTGGGCTAAATAGAGGGCTAACTCAGGGCCATAGCAACAAAGAACGTGGCCCCCTCCAAACATATGTCCGGGGCCCCTTACCGAAAAAGTCAACGGCATATTTCGATGACTTTGCCGAGTCTGAGATGTGAGAGCTCCACATCTACATACAAGGCACGGTCATTTATTTCTAGCATGCGGCTTAACTCCTATTCTTTCCTCTCTATTTGCGCCGTTTTCATAAGCTTGGCCTTCATGTCAGCAAATGTGCTATTCCTAAGTTGTTGCCTTTTGTAAGAAATGCTTCCAGTTGTATCATGAACATTGAGAAAACCAACAAACGCTTCACGAATATTGACAGCATCTTCACCGTTGCATTCATTTTTTTTGCCACTTTTAGGGGCCCCCTTCCTTGCAGTGCCCCCTCCAGTCGGAGGGTAAGGAGGGTGCTCACTATGCCTCTGGGCTAACTGGTGTCATTTACTGGACTGTGAAATACAGGAGCTCAGGCTGGATGATCTAATTGTCCCTTCTGTCCTTAAATTCTATGAATAAATAATATTCTGACATGGGTACTGATTTTGGCTCTAGATAGCAAGGGATTCTAATGACATCACCATGAGACAATTGCACAAATGGCTTGTGGTTACATCAGCTCCTCAAGACAGCAGTGCAGCTTTGTTCAACAGTCATTGTCCACTAATGCTTAAAATGACAGTATTTTGTACTTTAAAATTGTCCCACTTCTGCTGCTTGTGCACAGGCCCATCTTTTTTGTTTCAGTGGGAGATTTGCTTGCTTAGATATTGAAAGGATGCATATAAGAAGTGCACAATAATCATGTATCAGTTTTAACAATTTCATTTCCACTAGGTGGAGCATTGTTATTGCAACAGAATTTTTGAAGCTAAAAAGAAGCTTGAGTAGGGAAAGATTGTGCTAGAGAGTTTGGATCCAGATCTGGAGCAGAATTTTCCCAAAGTGTGGAGGGATGATGCAAGATCCTGCATTGCAGTTGAGTTGATCTGTCTACTTGACTTGCACTCACTCTGTATCATTACCACTTTTAAAACTTTGACAGTAAAAGTGAATGTTTTAATAGAAAGGATACATAGAAATATGAGGCTTTTACATTTTCAGGAGAAAATCCAAGGCGGTGGCCATTGCTTGACTTTCTACGTGAGGGCTGGGTTGTCAAGAGGTGGAGTTAGGAAATTGACTAGATGTTTTAGGCGGCAACATTTAATGACTGGCTTTATACATGTGTACTGCCAAAATTTTATTCATGTACATGCTAAAACTTCATTAGATTTAGGAATTTACAGACTCCAGAGGTAGCATTTTTGTAGTCAAGAGCCCTAAATGGAGAGCATATTTTTTAGATGGTTATGTGTGGTGCATTGAAGACCATGTTAAGATGGAGTGTTAAAATTACAAGATATCACTTTAATTTTGTAAGAGGTTTCCTGGTGCTGCTTGAAGACTATGGGGTTCTGTAGAGGAAAGTATGATCTGGGCCATAAGCAGAGAGCCAGCTAAGAGTAAGTGGATTGAGTTGTACCTCTCTGTTTTAGGGATCAGACTCCTTTGTCTTTCTCTGAGTAGTGTTTTTTGTGTGTTAGGGTCCTGAGTTCTAAGAAATAAAGTAGTGTTGTTCTGCAACCTTCCAGCAAGAGTATTTACCTAACTTCTCTGTGTGTATGTCTGACACCATGGAGTGTTAGGTTCCAACAATTGCTTCCTAAGGTAGCATGAAAATGGTGTTTGTGGTGTAAGGATGTAATGGGCACCTGTCATAACAGAGAACTGCTTGAAATTGGCACTGACAATTCATAGATTAAAACATCACTAACAATTCTAATTGTACTTAGGAAAAGACTAAGCAAATTCCAACAGCTAAGTGAAGCAAAACTATTGTTGACCACTACGTCTATCTGAAGGAAGGATTGATTTCAACTAGTAGATTGATATACATAGCTGTCACTGACCTTGATTCACTCTATTGTCTTCAGTAATTTCCTTGGCTAAAATCAGCTAAGTAGAACTGGTGACATGAAATAATCTTGCTATCCATAATGGAAGCCTTATACCCCTCATGAAAATCTCATGAAATAAATTATCATTTTCTTACTCACTAAATTTGTCCTTTGGGTAATCTATGATAAATATTCATTTCCAAATAAGTGCCAAATACCTAGGTGGTATAAACTTCCATAGCTCCATTGAGGTCTATAGTGTTATACAGATGTTTGAGCCCATAGGCTACTGAACTGTGATTTAAAAAAAAAATCAGTTGCATAAGTGTGCGTCCCAGTTTGGCTGGCCTCCAGATCCTGGAGTGCAGGCTGTCCCTCCTCAGGAGCTGGTGGCATGCCTCTTTCCCCTGCAGCGGTCAGCCCTGACTGAGCAGCTCTGCAGGCTTTTATACCTGTTCTCCAGTTGGAGCATGCCCAGCAGAGCTTCAGGGGCTTGGCTTCCTTTGCTAGGAAGGAACAGTTAACCCCTGCAGTAACAGTGCAGGGCTACTCTGCACCGTCACACCCAGGTAAAAGGAGTATGTAAATTGTCTGCAAAAGATAATTCATCCAGGACGGGATTTTCAAACAAGTGCGCTTGGTGCAACACTCTTTGGTGTACAAATAATTTGTACCAGAAATTGTGCCTGTAATTGCTTGCAGCATGGGAGCCGTCAAGAGCATCTGTTTTGCACTGCCTCATCAAATGAGCCATATCCCCGCAAGAATTCACAGGAAACTGGTTAGCCTCCTCAATATGCTACAGAAGCATCTCTTGCAAGAGTATATATAAGAGGCACACAGATTATCCTGGACTTGCTGAAGGATGCAGCAGGATCTTAAAAGTCATGAACAGAGGAGCTAAGTTGTTGTGGTGGTTAGTTGCCACCACACAATAGTTTGGAATTTAGTTATCATTGACTATCATATGCATACAATTTTTTTTCCTGTCTTTTTCAAAATATATAATAAAAAGAAAATTCTATGAGTAAGACGTCTATATTTATTATTACTGATATCAGGACAAAGGAATGCTACCATATAAGTGTATTGCTTTTAGTATTTAGCTACTGCTTTCTTTTCCCTTCTAATTTTAGACACAGCAATTTCTGAGTGAGATTGTTAGGGGCATTAGTCACTTTAGTAATGTCTCCAATGAGAAGCAGCACCAACAGTAAGTCATGAAACATTTCACCACATCATGAAACTATCTCCACTGAGCAATAGAGCCAACGCTCATGTTCCCTTAGAATGTCTGCCTCTGGAGAAGAGGGAACAGGAAGGAGTTTTGTTCAGTAAAGACACATGTCAAATCCTATGATCAGAGGTGTGTCACTCCTCCTTTGTCTAGGCTGTCTCTATTTCCTATCACTTCTTCCTCCTCAACATTTCCTCAGCCAGATAGCAAAAACTCTCATCAGTGGACTCAGCATCTCCTATCTTGTTTGCCACAACACTCTTTTTACTCTCTGGCCCTCTTGACCCTTACATAACCCTCTCTAACCTATTCAAAACAACTATTGAGACCATTTTGTTGACCCATCAATCTGGGTCAAGCCCCAGCTTGAATGTCTCCACTGGTTCCCCACTTCTTCACCCCATCAAGTTTAAAAGTCTTGTCACTGTCTTCAAAGCTCTGGATTATTGTCCCAAGCTTATTTATCACCCATACTCACCAATGTGAGGCAGCTTCATTGGAAAATAGATATCCTTCCCCTCAATGGTACAAAAAGAACTGATAATTGAGGCTGCTATTCATCATCAGTAAATATATATTTCAGCCTGCTGGCGAGTAAGCATTAAAGGATCAGAGCTATGAACCTGAGGCCTTCTGACCCCAGTTGGGAGGATGGACCTGAGAGTGGAGAGCTCCAGTAATGTTTTCCTTTGGAGAATACTTTATTTTCACTGTATTCCAAGTGTTTGATTTAGAGTCTTGTGAGTATCTGTTTGCTGATGATTTTCTAAGGCTAAGAGCACACTAATGAAATAGCTAAATTTGAATGTTGGCTCATTATAGAGTATGTATAATAGTACAGTAATCTGTAGCCTCAAGGCATATCTAATTAACATAGCAGATTCCCCCTTTCACTCCTAAACATCCACGTAACTTTGGAAAGTGGAAAATATATTTAGCAACCTGGGTGCTGCCTCACATACTTGGTATAGCTGACAAAATTACACCTCCATTGCTTCCTTGTGCACTATGTACGTCCTAGCTGAACCCTGACTGTTCCACTGGAATATTAGGACATGAAATCTAACCATTTTAAATAACATTAACAACATTCTGTCAGCACACAGTAGGCAAAGTGGAAGATAAAGTGCTGAGTAGAATTTTCAAAAACTTGTATAGGGTTCTGTAACTCACCTAAATTGTTTGAAATTATGTGAATAGTTGTGTTACATGACATGTAAGTGGTGTCTGAGAAAGGACCTAAATATATATTGAATTCGTAATGAACAATATTACCAGCTGTGAGAAGTACAATGTGATGGAGCTTTCTAAAGATATGTAGCTAGATGGAATAAACAAGAGGCAGGACAAGCATAGCTCTCCTTAAGCTTGTGGGATCCCACTGGCTTCCCCATCGATCATATTATTTTTGTTAACACATTAACAAAATCTATTTTTCCTTCTTACAGGGCTAACCAAATAATACATGATAGGGTTAATACAAACACTTTATCTTGGCATAGCCAGTTGGGTTCCTGTTCACATAGTGCTTAGTTTATTATCTAATGGTAATTGAGAGCAGTTGTGTTTAATGAGTTGGAATACAAGTAAATCAATAAAATGTTTATGTACATTGTTAGAGTACAATGCCTCCAGCCTACTGGAATGTGGTGGGCAGTCTAAAAGTTAGATATTGGAAATATAATGCATTATCATTCATTTTTTGCAGTGTCATTCTTAAATGTGTCACAGAATGTTTCAAAGCTGACTACAGAACAGATTATCCATGCAAATACTATACCAGGTAAGCCATATGTCAAACAATATAAAAATAACTGTTACTGTAGAAAGACCAAAGTGAAATGCATAAAGTGAAGCCCAGCTTTCATGGAATGGCTGAGCAAGTGGAAAATGTAACATGAATAAAATTGGATTGTTGGTGTAATGGGGTTTTACAGACCATGCACTAAGATTAAAGGTGTGGTGGAGCAATGTATTGGGCCAAGAAGGTCCTGCCCCTCAGCAGCAGCCAGGCATGTTCCCTATGGAGGACCCACTTAAAAGGGAGCCCTGGCAGTCAGGTGAGGGGGAAATTGAAGGAGAGAATGGCTGCAAGAAGGAAGACGTGGTAGCTGCTGAAGCAGAGCCATCTGTGGGTGTAGGACTGGGATGGTGAGTAAGAGTCCACTTGGAGGCCAGAGCCTGCCCCTATGCCTTTCCCTCCTTCTCTCTGATTAGGAGGAATAATTGGACTCTGAGGCTGGGACATCTTTACCCTACCCTTAGCTGAGGCTTCAAATTACTGAGACTGTAGGCCCAGAAGGCTGGGGCCATGACCCAAAATGAAGGGAAAACCGGGAAGGTACAAAGGGGTCTAAGGGAGGCTGATCTAGAGTGGCTGCTAGAAAGAACTGAGCCACCCCTTGCCTTTCTTTCCTGGGGCTGGGACCTGGTGGAAAGGAAGAGCCCAGATCCCTCTTCCCTCATCCCCTAGCTACCTGAGACGTTCCGGAGTACTCTGGGGCAAAGGGAGGAATGAAGTGTGACTTGACCATTGTGCCCTCCTGAATGCCTGGAAGAGCCATCGCAATGCTCTGAGAAACTGTCCACGGCCTGATCACTAGGCATGCTGGCCCCATATTGAAGCCCCCTACAGTCATATAAGAGAGTTTTAGATAGTATAGTTCTTCTTCCTGAAGAAGAGATAGGAGTTGAATTATCAGGAAGTCAATTATATACAGACACTTTTGGATAAAAGTAGTCTAGTATAAAACAAGGATGATCTCCAAAGAATATAAGAAGGCTATTATAAGCTGTAGGGTCTTAGTTAATTATTGTAGAATATCTTTCTAAAATATTCCTCTTTGTTTCCAAACAAATCCATATCAGAAAAGGATTTACCACCCATTATGGAGAGAGAATTATGATATTACATGGTGTCATAAACAGATAGCTAAGGGTTAATGTTTCTTTCACCTGTAAAGGGTTAACAAAGAGAACCAAACACCTGACAAGAGGACCAATCAGGAAACCGGATTTTTCAAAGCTTAAGGGAGGGAATTTGGTTTTTTCTTGTTTTGGTTTATTGGTCTGTTTTCTGTGCTCTCTGTATTGAGAGGATCTACTTTCCATCTTTCTTATCTTCTGTTTCCCCGTTGTAAGTAATTGTAGGCAGTCTAAGTTCTTTTTAATTGTTTTTGGTGTATCTCTGCTCTGTGTTATCTGCTGGTGGAGTCATGTATGTGTATTTGGCTAATAAGTACTTTATTGTATTGTTTTAGGGGGTAAGGCTGTTCATCCCTTTTACACTGGGGTTCCATTAATTGTTTATTTACTTTTCTATAGGAAAGCCTGTTATTTACTCTAGTGTTTCAAAACTGTTTTCTATTCTATTCTTTCTTTTTTTTATTTAAAGTTTTTGCTTTTTTAAGACTGTTGTATTCTGTTTATCTAGTTGACCACCAGAAAATTGGTTGGTGCAGGAAAGACGGGGGGGGAGGTGGCAAAGATGCTCTTCTGATGTTTACTCTCACTAGTGTCCAGGGCGGGAGAAGCATCGGGGACGGAGATGGATCTTCTTCTGTTTCCTTGTCTTTGGGGTTGTCTTCCTTTGTGGAAAAGCAGGACATCTTTTCTTTGGTATTGTTGATGTAGAGGTTGCATCGTTCACTCTCGGCATGAGTACGCACACGTAGGATAGGGTTTGATATTGGGTGTGTGCTATGCTGACTGGTGTGTTAGGAGCCGCAGTATGCGATGTTTGTGGGTGAGGGTAATAGGTTATATCTCTCCATGGGTGCTTGGAGTGCGAGAAGCGGTCCGTGCGGTGCGTCATGTTGTGGCTGGCTTTCCAGGGTAAGTATTCGGGCGAGACCATAGTGAGCCAAAAACACTGAAAATTTCTTTGGCTGGTGGCGTTAGATCAGAATCTAAAACACCGACCATTAAAAAAGCTTGAGGGTTCATGCTGCTCCTTCAGTTTATGAACGCTAAGGTTTCAATCGAGTAGGAATGCTATTGATATGAGTGGCAGCGACGTGGGAAGATAAAAATCCAAAAGCCAGTAAGATTATTAATTTGCTTTCATCTGACTAGGGCTGGTTATTAAGAGAGGGAAGGTTTCTTTTTTTTAAATAGAAAGCCAAAAAGAATTATTATTATAATAACACATTGCTCACAATGATAGCTTAGTTGATAGGAAGAGAATATTAAAAAAGTAAAAAACGTCGTTATAGTATAAACAAAGAGCCTTAAGTGAGTAAGACAAAGAAATCCAGACAGAACATTTATGTAACAAATGAGGGTTTTCATTTTGCTTTTAACTTCGTTCAGAGAAAGGTAGATAAAGTAAATTAAAGGAAGTATGACTAAGGCAAATTAAGACCGAGCAACAAGCAGCGTTCAGACATAACACAGAGGGCACCAGCACAGCAGAACATTGACTACCAGGACCTGACCAGGGTAGCAGATGACGCAGAGGCACAATCAGAAGCAGCGCACAAGCGGAACTAAACAACTCAGACTAGAATAAGTAAAAAGGATGGGCTGAGAAGAGAAAGGGCCGCACAGATTGCTGGAATAAAGGAAGCCTCAAAAGGCAATAGCAGCAAATAATGCAGCCCATAACAAGATGAAAAAGGACGGCACCGAGGCCCGGATCTAGAACAGGTTAAGCACGACCACATCCTAACCACCATTGCCAGTTGTTGTTTCAACGCACAGAATTTGCAATAAGGCAGGTGATGAATGAGGCCTTCTTAGAATTTTGAAAGGCCTTGATTGGTACGCATCTCCGAAGGGACGTTATGTGAGTGAGGTCACACTAGTGACCTCTTATCAGAAGTGGTGGTAAATGCCAGGACAATGCGATTTAACTGTTCTAACCACGGCTACTAAATGTGGACTAACCCGATCATGCCCGTCGGGTTTTCAACACAAGTTGAAAACCGATGGGTCATTTTCCAAAACGCCTATACATCTCTTCTCTTTT
>NC_133770.1:170293092-170318734 GCF_003597395.2 Chelonoidis abingdonii | reverse complement strand
GTGGATCCCAAACTCATCAACCCAAAGGCCAAAGTGACCATTTACCCCTTCATGTCACAAGCTGTAGACTTACCTACAGCTCAACTGCCTGTCCAGTACAAAGGCTGGTCAGGAATGTGGACTTTTGCAGTCTATGACAATTATTCCATCCCCATGCTACTAGCACATGGTATAAATGATAGGCTGAAGAAGTAGTAGTCATGGCATCAGGAAGCTGGAAGGATGGGGAGGTGAAAAGGAGGTCCAATGACTGCGAGTTAGAGCTTGACAAATTTCAGGTGCACATTTTTACCAAAGTGTAATTAACCATTGGAACAACTTGACAAGGCATGTAATGGATTTGTCCATCACTTGAAATCTTTACTTCAAGACTGGAGGTCTTTCTAAAATAAGTGCTCTAATTCAGTCACGTGCTATTAGGCTTGATGCTATAATTACTGAGTGAAATTCTATACCTTGACTTATAAAGGAGGTCAGACTATATGGTTATAGTGGTCTTTTCTCACCTTAACATTTATGACTTAGGAGACTATCTTGAAGATTAGTAGTGTGGTTTGGACTGAAATCTTTAATTAACAGGAATCATGTAAAGTTTCTGAAGATGAGACTGTTACTGTATCACAGATCTAGTTGAATGAGTTCTCTTGGGCACCCTTAAAGTGCCTAACCATATTGCTATGGGGGTGCCCACCTCACTCAGCATGCTTTAAGCCTCTGGAGTCTGAACCAGGTACAGGCACTGGCCCTGGTTTAGAGTCCCTAGGAACATTCTTGGGGAGTAGAGCCTCAGTCTAACACCTGTTGATAAGAACTGACATGTTGTGATCCAACAGCCAATCCCCTGGAACCAGCACCTCAGAATCTCCATGGCTTTAATACACTTCCATCCACAACTCCAGCTTTGTGGGACTTCTGGGTCCACAGTTTACTTTCTCAGGGGCATATGATAGATGAATAGTTCATAGACAACTTTTGCACAGGATTCTAAACCACAATTTCTCTTCCTTTAATAGCACGAGAAATACACAAATCTATACAAAAATAATACATTCTACATACATTCCCGTGCCTCAATTTCCACATGCCTTCAGATCATTCTTTGGGCTGGAGTCAGAGTCCTCTGGAGCCATCCAGGGTTGTTCTGAGGCTGGCAGTGCATTGATTATCTTCTCAACCATGGAGGCTTTCTCTCTGTGTCTCTTGCAGGTCAGCTTTCTTTCAGCTTCTTTTGTTCTGCAACTGAACAGAGCCTCCCCTGTCTCTTCCCCTATCTCCTTCCCAAAACTTCCTGTGTCTCTTGAGTTTGCATTTCCCGAGCTGGACTTAGCATGCCTATTGAGTGCTCAGAGTACAGTCATTAAGGTTAACTGCAGTCCATTGTATCTATTCTGGGGAAAAAATACTTTCTCACAGGCTTGCCAGCAGTAGAGGATACACAAAGACATAGGGACTTTCCATGATCCATTAACGTTCAGTGATGGAAAATCCACCACAACTTCAGGTAAGTTGTTCCAATGATTAATCACCCTCACTGTTAAACTATAACTTATTTCCAGTCTGAATTTGTTTAGCTTCAACTTCCAACCATTGTATCTCTTTCACTTTTTCTGTTAAAGAGCTGTGTATCCAGATTTGTCATCTGCTAGATTGAAGAAATTAGAGAGACAAAGTGAGTAAGGTAATATCTTTTATTGGACCATCTTCCGATGATGAGAGAGACTGTAAACAAGATTAAATAAATGTCTGTCTCTTTTCCCTGCAGGAACTTATAGACTTGTAGACTGTGACCAAGTCACTATTCTGTTCTATATAGGTTCTATCATCATCGTCATCAATGAAGTATCTACATTAAGTGACGTGGCTGTAATGTAAAAGCAGCAAAGAGTCCTGTGGCACCTTATAGACTAACAGACGTGGGTGAATACCCACTCAAAGTGCGTATTCACCCACGAAAGCTCATGCTCCAATATGTCTGCTAGTCTATAAGGTGCCATGGGACTCTTTGCTGCTTTTACAGATCCAGACTAACACGACTACCCCTCTGATACCTGGCTGTAATGTGTGGTTCATTTGTTTTCCTCTTCTCAGCTAGGTGTATATTATGTATGCAGTGTAGAGTTTTGTTGTGGATTGCTTCTTTAAATGTACATGCTGTTATGTGTTCATACTGGAGAAGACAAGGTCAAAGAAATGCTCAT
Organism: Chelonoidis abingdonii; assembly: GCF_003597395.2. Lineage (NCBI taxonomy): Eukaryota > Metazoa > Chordata > Testudines > Testudinidae > Chelonoidis > Chelonoidis abingdonii. Next base: position 170,316,536 of record NC_133770.1, on the reverse strand, counting down.
GGCACTAGGTACATTCCCACAGAAAGTTCCCTCCTGCACAGACAAACTTTACCCTACAGTTGAAAGTTCAATGGCTACTGAGGAGCAGAGTTGTTGATCAATCTGAAACTTTAGGTAACTTATTTTTTATATATATTCTAGGCCTAGGACAGTGAATGCCTTGAATATAATCGCCAAGATCTTGAAAGTAATCTCTATTACATGGGAAGACAGTGTAGAAAGTGAAGGATTGGTTGAATGTGCTTGAGATAGAGTTGCTAAGAAGATGCACTAATGTGTTCTGTACTGACTGGAGCTTTCCTACGTGATTAAAGCTTCATGACTCGTCTCTCACTTCTTAATGTTTTCCCAGAAAATTCCCAACCCAACTCTGATCATAAGCAAACATGGTCAATTACACTCTGACAGCATTACTTTAACAACAAAGCGAATATAACAACATAACAAATCTCGCCAACTAAACTGCCATGTTTTCCCAACATCACCCTGCTCCATGCAGCTCAAGGAGAAAAGGTGAGCCTTGAAGTAAGCCTTATCTTTTGGACTATATACAGTCAGATTCACTCTATTGGCTTTGATGCAATCTAGCTATTAAGATTTTAAAGGCCAGACATGGTTTGCTCATTGTACTCTATGTTAATATATGGCCATGACTCACCAGTTCCATTTGAATCACTCACTCTCAGATAGTAGCTTGTAAATATGCATGGCTAATGACTCATCTGCAGGGGTAGTCAATTATCTTTTGGCAAGGTCCAAATTTCTTGGGCAATGTCTAGTCAAGGTCCAGATTCCAAAGAAAATAATTTAAAAAATAACAATAATGATAACAAGTAAATAAAAATTTCTAGGTCCATCAAAAGCACCTGGCGGTCCGCCTACTGATCTCCGGTCTGCCTATTGACTACCCCCTGTCTCACAGTTGGCCATATGTTATACTTCCTCCCCGCAAATCACAATGACATATGCTAGATATGCTAGGTTTTATTGTACTGTGTAATCCTGACATAATTTACTGTTTAGGAAAGGGCATAAAATTTCAAATGTCAGACTTCGTAAAATACCTTCAAAAGGCCTATGATGAAAATATAAATATGAGTTTAGAATTCAAAGTGCAGTGTTATTTGCTTTTTGAATTTCAAGTAGTTTATTGGTTGATGAACCAGTAAGTGAACACAAAGGCAAATATAAGACTGTGAGCAGGGGCGGCTCTACACATTTCGTCACCCCAAACATGGTGTAATGCTGTGGGGGGCGCTCTGCCGCTTGCCGGTCCCGCTGCTCTGATGGACCTCCGACAGGCGTGCCTGCGGAGGGTCCACTGGTCCCGCGACATCAGTGGAGCCGCGGGATCAGTAGACCCTCCGCAGGCACGCCGCCGAATGCTGCCTGCCTGCCGCCATCCCGGCGACCGGCAGAGCGCCCCCTGCGGCTTGCCGCCCCAAACTCCTGCTTGGTGTGCTGGGGCCTGGAGCCGCCCCTGACTACGAAGAGAAAAGATCTTTCAAGCTGCACACCCACACAGAGCAAGTTCAAAGGAAAGCTTCTCCTGTTTTAGTTCTTCATTGCAAAAAGAGAGTCCCATAGAAGCAGTGTGTGATATCCCAGAAACAATGGAGGCAATCCCAGAAGGCAAGCTGAGGTGTAAAAAGGAAAGGAGGAAAAATTATCAGTACATACAGCCTTTTTTTTCCCCTGCACTCCAGCACTTTCAGCAGGGAGCACAGATATTGCAAAGGCAGATACACGAAGTTGATCAGTTTTCAGTATATGAACAAATCAGTATGTCATTAGAGTGGATGAAAGATTTCAGCTGGAGAGGTACGGGAATGGGGTGGCAGAAGGAAGGAGTAAGCATTCCAAGAAAGAGTCTGAAATGACAGTAGAGAGATAGTTATTGCATGTCCTCACAGGCTCCCTCTTGGTGACCTAGCACAAACAGGTAGAGTCCTGGAATGATGATGCAGGAATGAGCTAAATAAATAACAGAACATGTATGCATTAATGGAAGAGGAGACTTGTAGCGGGGTGGTCCCCCACTCCTCTGAAGGGCTGTGTTGGGGCAAGCAGCTCCCAGGCTGATTGGGGAAGTAGGCACAGCTGGGAGCCATGCCCCAAACAAACCACAGCCGGCCCCTATAAAAAGGCTTTGAGCCAGGAGCACAGACAGTCTCTCTCTGCCTTCAGACAGAGAAAGGGGCCTGGCTGCTGGAAAGCTTGGGGTGCCTAGAGTGAGGTAGGGCTTGGGAAAAGCCAGAGGGGCAGGGGAGCTCCAGGCTGGTAACTCCTCTGCCTGCAGAGCCTTGTCCAAGACCCTCTACAGGCACTGGGTTGCAGAGAGAGGCAGCAGGTCCAGATCAAACCTTGCCTATGATGAGTGGCTAACACTGCAGTCTGCCCCAGGGTGTGGGGGGGAGTTGGTGATTGGCACTAGCCTATGACTGAGGTGACATAGGGATAAGGGGTGGGGGTTCCCTGGGGTGGGGAGACCCTGAGACTGGGGAGATATTGCTAGGGGCAGCACCCCTAACACAAGGGGCACTGGGCCCTGGGAGGAACATGGGGGGCCAGCAGCAGTGGGACACTGGCATGCAGAGGGTGCTCCAGAGGCTGGAAGAGCTAATTCCCTGGACAACCAGCAGGAGGCGCTGCAGGGGTGAGTCACACATCCCTACAGAACTCCTGGGGCTGCTGATTCAAAAACTCTTTTTCCTTTATCTGCTGGCATGAAGGACAACCCTGCTCCCCAAAACTTCCTGAGAACTAGGTCCTCCCTGCTAGAGGAAGTCACACCCATTAGGTGGTGTCTGTTTATGTGGCACACACCCAACCAGCACAATAGCTCTGCCACACTGACCCCACTTTTGACCTTTTATCTACATAAAAAACCAAATGATAAAAGAACAAACTTTGAAAACATGTGATCTTTTATGCCCAGCTGGTGGCCCAGACCTTTTTATGGGCCAAAAAAAAAAAAAAGGAAATGTCACTTTTGTTGTGACTAAGGTTGCCTTGAAGATGGTACCTAACAATTTCCTTTCACCACAGCTAGTGACAATTTTCTAGGGGCTTCACAGCTGCCCTCCATCCCAGCCAGTAGAGCCTGGCTGTGACCTTCTCCACCCCAGGATGTCTTCCACCTGGTCATACGTAGCATTTGTAAAACATGGAGCACTAATAAAAAGGAACAGATGGACTTTCCTGGTCTAAGCTTTGAAACCTGACTACATCAGATAGCTAACTGGCCTATGTTTGATTTGTTGTAAGAGAGGATCTCCATCTTGCTCAGACTTAAGCACCATCCCTGACATGCTATGTCACCACTCTCAGGAATCACTGTGGCAGCATGAGTCTATACTACTACATTCATCTTGATTTTTTTGAAATGCAAGATGTGGCAACTGCATTTATATAAACCTTCTTGTCAAAATCTGATTGAGAGTATATATGACCAAGGTTGGGCTCATTTTGATAAGTTGGCCATTATGTGATTTTTCATTTGTTTTATTCCCTCCTCTCCAGAACAAGGGAAAAAACTTCCTTAATTTAGTGCCATGCTTTTAAAATCTGAAGTTCTGTTATTAAATTAGCTATCCAGGCCAATGTAGTGCCTTTTTGCAGTTCCTAGAGTGCATGCCAGCAGCAAATCATACCCTCCCAATGTCCCACTTGAGAAGATGGCTGTGCAACAATAAAATCCCACAACAATTAAATGTTACCAGATTCTGTAGTGGTTTGCCAATTACCCATGCCTTTAGCCATTTGCTGCTCTGCCCACCTCTGAGGAGGGAGTTGTTTCTGTGGTCCCTTCCTGGAAGCTTTCTATAGTTGTTTAGGTAACATAGAATCTATTAGGATCTCATAAGAGACACCTCAATCTTCTCAGGGAGATACTACTCGCTGCAGTGATACTCAGATACTGAGTTTGCCTACTATTTGCCAATAGGTTGTGGCGCTATTCCCTGCACTGTTCTGTCCAATCGCAGTGTTAGTGGGCAATACCATTTGAAATGTCAACGCTTTTCCACATTTGTATAAGGCCCAATTGTCTGTGGCATTTGGTAATTCACTTGTTGTCCCATTGAATTCTGAGCAGAGGCGTTGCCTTGTTCCCTTTGGCTGAAAAAACCTTCACATCTCCATCTCAGTACCTTTTTGTAGCTGTAGTGTTACCTGCTGCCTTTCCTTTTGGAGCTATCTGTCTTCTTTGGTCAGTATTTCCTCTGATTCCTGTAGAATTTTAATTCTATGACTGATCCTGTCACCTTTTCTACTGTGTCCATGAGCTCCCTGGCCCCAGATCCTCTATACTGCTCCCCTATGCCTTTCCTGCTCATGGGCCTGCTCTATTTCACTTGCTAGCCTGATGGCTTCAGCAAATGTTTGCAGTTTTGTACTCTCTAGTTGTATCTGCACGTATCCTTGGTTAGTATTAGCAATGAAGTAGTCTCATGATGAATTGTCCTGTCTTGTCCTGCTGTGTCCCATTCTGGATAGGCTTTTGCTACTAGCTGCCTGAGCTGATTCTCATAGTCTCTGAGCATTTCTCTGGTCTCTCGCCTTCATGTGAGAGAGTCACAAACTGCTGCTGTCTCAGAACTATATAATTGGGCTGAACCAAGGGGGAGACAGGCACGTACAAACCTGCCATGCCCTGCTTTCCAACAACATCACTTCAAAAATCTACCTTGCCTCTCTGAGACCATCGATTTACTCTTGTATTCTGTTCAAAGTATCCTATCCAGGCACTCCAATCACTCTCAGACTCAGTAAATGGTTCAGATGTAAAAACTGGGCATTTAGGTCTACATATTCCCATTCCTGAGGCTTCCTGCTGCCTCTTTGCTGCTATCCTTTGTCATTTCCTTTCCTTCCCCTGCTACATGCTGATCCCAACTTTTCCCACCATTGTTGTGTGTCCTCACAGTCTCCTCCTTGGTGGGTTAACCCAACCAGATAGAATCTTTGAAATGATGGCACTGGCATTTATTACTGAAAGAGTGGAAAAAGGCATCTCCCTTGCTGCTGCTGATTCCAAAACACTTCTGCCTTCCCTCTAAGGAGGAAGCAGATCCCACACACAGATGGCACTGCAAGGCTACTATTTCTCCTCAGACATGAGTGTTTTTTCTGGCACAGCAGAGAGAAAGAATTGGATGTACCTAGATTGATGGAGGGAGTGTACAGCTAACTTGCATGCTATCCCTCTCCACTCTAGGTCTCTGTGGACTCTGACCACGGGACAGAGGCCTGATTCCAATCTCACTGGTTTCACTGAGCATAAATGTCTAGGTAACAACTACTTACTAGGTGACAGCCAATTTAACCATCTGCTGGACTGGGCAGGGCAGGACAGCATGGAGATTTCCTTTGCAACTCTGAAGGGCTTGCATGAGACTTAGGATTTGGGTCTGTATATTTAACCATGGAAAAAGAAACTAGATTGCATGGCTCAGTCAGACAACTGTTGTATATTCTCTGTGAAATACTTATTTATTTATTTTAGAAAACATCTCCTAGGGAATACTTGGAATTATTCATGTTAACAGTATGTTCTTATGTTTTTCTTTTCCAGCTATTCTCAATAAGCAAAGTCTCTCCAGTAATAATTGAAAACAAAGTCAAGTGACCAGTGAATCTGATCCTTGCCAGTGCTTAATGTTCTATTCTGCTACTGTGAATGGTGCATTCTGTTTCATATTCTTTGTATTTTATTCAAGTATCATTGAGTAATACTACGTGATTTTTTTTTCCCTTGGGACTTTCACATACAAGAGATGTGTGTTTCTCATGGGAAGGAACATGCACATCTTGAAATCAATAAATCTACACTAAATATGCAAAGGTTAGCTAGGTTTATATTGCAATGGTAAAAATGTGTCCTTGACAATCTGTATTGAGTACTATGCCTTTAGTTTTATAACAGGCATAATTGCTAAAACCTCAAGTTATTCACTCATTTAAAGAGTATATGCCATGTAAAATAAAATATAATCACAGTGATAGGAAGGGCATACTGTACACAGCAGAAGAATAAGCAGCAAGAAAGATCTATCTTGAGAGGAAGATTGAAAGCTTACTCTTTTAGTTCTGTGGCCCCTGTAATTGTATTCAAGAATGTAAATGCATTCAACTTTTTTGGGGGGGTAGGGGGGAAGAGGGGAGGTTTCTTTTTAATAAAACTTATATTACAGAAAATTCATTTTTTTCTCTTTTGGTAAATAATGACTTTTGAATACTTCAATTTATGCCTCACATACCAGATAGTCTCATCTTTCCATTATATTTCAGACTCATGCTGAATGGTTTTCATTTGCTAGTCTTGCTACTGTAAATGGAATTCATTAATCTACGGCAAACGTAATTATAACAAAGAACATAAAATATCAGATTATTAAGATGATATCTTTCTCTGTCTAGATGGGTTGCTTCAATCCATTCATCATCTCATGAAAACACAGTTACTTCAGAAGGAATGTGGTCTGAATATAAATCTGGGGACATATGTAATAGTATGTGTTGTATTCAATAAAAAAAAAAACACTCAGGAGTAATACATGCAGTGTACCTGATCTATTAATAGGCTGATTATTAAAACCCTTGAAAGACATATACCCATGTCACGGATTTCCTTTCCATTATTGTGAGTTTTAAACTGAGGTTCACATTGAATCAGATGGCACAAAGTATGAATTTCACTCCTGTGAAGAGAGCCAACATAAGGTGTGAACTATGTTCTTTAAGGTAGTTTGGCAGCCCATGGCTGCTATGCATTTTCAGTCTTGGACAGAATCACCCACCATTCCCACTTCTTACAGCTTCAGATGGTTTGACTCACTTGCACTCTTTGTGATTAAAGGGAAGCTAACTTAATGGAGTTGTTTACTTTGATTTTATTTTAATCTAGGACTTTTTCTGTAACTGTTCTCCAGGAACAGGCTAGCAATATTCTCTGAAATTACCTCAGTTCCAGGCTGTGCAACCTGCTTCACTCACCATCCTAAGCAGTGGAAACAAAGTTCAGTAACTTGATGAAATGATACTACTAAATATATTGACTCTCTTACATCTCTAAACTTCATTGCCAAAAGATGAGGCTGGGGGATTTAGCTGTCCATGGATCCCAGAATTGTAAATGAGGGCATGGTATTAGACTGCTATCCATTGCCTACTGTGATAGAATTAGCTGCATAATCACACTCCTGTTTTCAGATGTGCTCTACTTGTTACAAAATAGGTAACTACAGGGAAAAAAGTTGATCCACCCTACTGCTGGGTTGGGAGTCTTCAAATTACATCAGTCACTAGCACTGAAATCTTTTACAAAAAGGGTATGTTTTCATGGAGCAGACACAGGGTGACAGCATCTAGAGTGAAGCTGGTGCACGGTAGGAGTGTGCAAGGACACTGTGGCCTCCGAAGGGACACATTATTGACTGTTCTGTCTAGCAGAGGGTCATCTGTTTCTAATAGAAGTATTTATGGATGGTATAGACAGTACTACCATCCCCAAGCTTCAAAAATAATTAACCAAACATCCTCTTACTCCAATCAAATGATTCTTAAAATAATTTCATGATTGGTGGAGGAGAGGAAAGGAGGAATTATTTTTACTAGACTTTTGCCACAACTATGAAGGATAGAAACCATTTTTCCATGACAGCTGACATTTTCACATAATCACATGCATCCAAGAGCTGCAAAGTAACACTAAATGTTATTTTATTGCAAGTCAAGAGTTAGCTACTCTGTATGGGTGAAGTGGTCACAAAGAAATTAATCTTTCTGTTTCAAGAACACACAACACTTCTGATGGGGTGCACGCACCCCACATTGAATGGGAAAGGGTTAACTCCACATTGTGGGCTGACGAACCCATGTCCCCTCACTCCTATTGGGCATGTTCCAAGTATTACAGTAGTGTAAAAGGGAACAGCTCATCTCAGTCTGGGCTGACAGCTGAGGGGGAAGGACACTCACTGCAGGATCCAGCCCAGGAAGTGCCAGAGACTCCAAAAGTGGGAAACAGAGATACCAAAGCCCAGGTGGAGAGCAGGCACCAGCAGAGGTCCAGGAGAACCTAGAGTCACCTAGAGACCCCAGAGTCACCTGGAGCAAGACTGCAAGGGAAATGGTAGGAAGTAGCCGGGGGTAGGGGGTGCCAGCTACGTGGCCAAGAACAGTTAACATATTACAATCAGGATCCCTGCTGACTTAGTGGTGGAGACCCTCGTCACTCACAGGGCCCCGGGCTGGGACCCGGTGGAGTAGGGAGGGCCCAGATCCCCCTACCCCAGCTGCCACCTGCTTCTAGGTGACAGCCTACTTTCCTGACTTGTGCTGTTATGCCTTACGACCCTGGGAGCAAGGCTGACCCTATAGACTCTAATCATTAGGCCTTACAACCCTGAGGCTAAGGCACTTCAGTAGATTTAGCTGCAAGACGGGAATGTGCCTCCCTCTGTCCACAAGGGGGATAGGAAGTATTCACCCTGCACTGGATATGGTGCCCTTGCCCTAGGACAGTCCTACCCATTCTCAATGGACTGCCACAAAAACTGAGGAATTGCTTCACCAGAATTTTGTCCCCAAATAAAAGGGAAAAAAAATCATTTCAATAGAAGCTTTGTTTTGTAAGTATTGTACTAGGTTTCAACTTGTGGACAGTTGTAATATTGCACTGAAGCTGGGAGCAGAGTCCATTGTGCACAGGTAGTGACATATCTTTCTGGACTAAAGCAATAACAAGGATGGTCTGTTTTCTTCCATCTTCCGCAGTCTGAATGCCAAAATTGGCTAGGAAGGTAAAATATCCTATCATCTTTTCTAAAGCAGAGGTGACATGGTTAAGCAAAAACTGGAATCAAGGTCCCATGCAGATTTTTATATTCTGAATTTTTAATCCTGAATTGGTCAAAAAACAGGATCAACTTTTTTTATGGAATAAAAACTTCAGGTTTTTTTTTCTTTTATTCAGAAATGTCAAAACATTTTTTGAGTCAGTTTAACATTACACTGAATCTCACTCTGGTACATTTGTGCCTCATGAGGGTTATAGTTTTGCTGCCTCTTCCTTATAGGCTGGGTTCGCTGGCTGGACCTTATCTTCCAGGATGCACCACATCATTTGGTCAGGTGGTAGATGGTAGTGTGTCATGGAATACATAGTCTGCCCACAGACTAGCATGGGTGCACGAGGCACCAAATTACAACTTCTATGAGGCTATGTGGCAGCATGGGCTCATGCAGTTTAATATTGAACTGACTCAAAATGAAACATTTTATTTTGGTTCAACATACTCAAATATTTTAATTAAGTTCAAACCAATTGTAAATGAAATATTTTGTTTAGATTTTGTTGGGAAAATTTTAAAAAAATTAACAAAATTGAAATTCCCACACCAAAAATTTGATTTTTCAGAAACTGCATTTTCTGTCAAAATCATTTCAATAGAAAATTTCTGACCAGCTTTCAGTGATGGGTTTCACACAATGCAAAGTCAACCTGTGGAACTCATTGCCAGGGGATGTTGTACAAGCCAAAACTATCAGTGGGTTAAAAATAGAATTAGATAAGTTAATTGAGGATAGGTCCATCAATGGCTAAGATGGTCAGGGATGCAATGTCCCTAAAAGGACCCTAAGCCTTTAACTGCCAGATGCTAGGACCATACAATGAGGGATGCATCATGCAATATTTGCCATGTTCTGTTCATTCCCTCTGAAGCATCTAGCTTTGGCCACTGTTGGAAGGGAGTATACTGAGCTAGAAGGACCATTGGTCTGACCCAGTAAGGCCATTCTTACATTTCATGGTATAAAAGCAGAGTAGAGATAAAGACAAAAAAGGAAAGGGCATTTAAGAGGAGCTAGACTTTACTGTGCATGTAGATATCTTGATAAGCTCAGCGGCCTGATTCCATCTTAAGTTTTATTCAGGACTGACTCCAATGACATCAATAGCGTTAAACTTTTGTGAATTGTGGGAGACTAATAACAGATATAGATTGTCTCCAGAGGACAGCATGCTGTAACATCACAGATGCAAAGTTTGGAGGCATGCACAGTGCAGTCCAACCACTTCATTGCCAGAATATAGGGCTGCATTCTTCTTTTATTTACTCCTGTGCAGCACCAAGGGCTTAATAAGATTGTATACGAATAATTGTGGACAACATTTGGCCCATTATGTTAGCATTGAACTTTGCTGGAACACATCTTCGGCTTCAGACTTTCAACTACAACAAAGACTCTTGACTAGAACAAAGAAGACTGCGACAGCTTTCACTACTTTTCATTAGACCATTGAACTGCTTGTGATTTAAAGCTCCATTATACTGCTGTAGTACTACTTTAAAACTAACAGTATAACACCATCTCTTTCTTACACGTACCCTGAGAAAGAGAGGCTAATGGAAAAGTAAGATTTCTAACTAAAAGCACCTTTTTGTGTCTTTGCCTCTCTTTCTCAAAAATAACCCCTGTAACATTTTTATTTTCAAAATGTCCAAGAGACTTACATATACCATTAGAAGTCTTCCTTTTCTATGCTTTGAGTGATACCTTGTTGGGTGATTATTTTTGGTGTAATGACATCAGGGGCCCTACCACTTGGCCATCTTGTAGAATTATTTAATCCCTCTACACAAAAAGGCTGAACTTGCAAAGTTCTGAGCCCCATCTACTCACATTTTGTTTTTGTTTTCTGAGAGTGAAATTACACACATTTTCTTGATTCATTATATTATAATTGTAAAGAACACAATATGCTGACTTTTTCTACTTGATTGTAAAACTTCATTACAATGGCTAAAACCACTATGATTAAACCTTTAATAAGCATGACTAAACAATATGATAAAAGATACAGCCAACTTCCCTCAATCTTCTATAAATATTCAGGAAAACAATTTTTTAAGCATCATTTGTTATAGTCGCAAAACCATTGACAAATAATTGCTGTGTGCTCAAGAGAACAAGGAGAATTTAGAGTGAAGTGCTGACAAACATCTTAATTATAACTCGGTGGAGATATGACACACATTAATAGGAAAATTAAATTTAAAAGGGGTAATGGTGGGCTGCCCGTTTTGTTATCCTTCATCCTAAGAATTTGTGATTCTTCTACACAGCTCAAATACTTCATCAGTATTCCAGCAGAGATTTTGTTTATTTAAGAAAATGATGGCCTATCTCCTTAATATATTTAGATGAGGATCATTACTGTTTCAGCCAAATATTGAAAATTGCATCTCTTGTGGAACATCATCGAAACCAATGGTTTTTACACAAAGGGTGAAGGTAGTTCTCTGTGAGTCACACAAGTCCACCTCAAATTGCACAGCTGAAGATAGAACTGTTGCCTCTGGCTAGGTATTTAGGGCCAGATCTAATATATCTGATCACATTGAGTATTATTGTATCAGAAGGGTTGTCCCTCTGAAGTTCAATGGAAGTATTAGTGGAGTGAGGTGCTTCTCATTGTGAGTAAGGATGTCCAAATCTGACCCTTAATGAGGGATTTCTTTATATAAATAAGATTTCATTTTTAGTATTTATGGATCAGATTCACAAAGGGAGGTAGATGCATAAACCTCAGATAGAGATGCAAAAATTGCAGTTTTAGGCACTGCTGCAATCCATAAAACCACTACTTGGCTGCCATCTAACCCTGTAGGCACCTACATTCAGTGCCTAAATGTTTATTGCAAAACTTCCACGGGCACCTAAATTTCTGCCTCTGGGTACACCTTACTCTAAGCGTCCAGATGCCTATCTCTTGCCTAAGTCTCAGTGCAGTCCAGAACCTGGGGGAAAATAGATGCTCCTCTGCATATCTTCCCCATGGGGCCCAATCTACTAAGGATGTGCTGAGCTTTCCTAACTCCACACAAAATGGCCAGTGGGAGGAGGCAGGCTCCTTTGTAAACTTTAGTCCAGTGATTAGGGAACTTATCTGAATGTGGGAGAACCTGGTTCAGTTCTCTTCTCTGCCTGGAAAAGAGAGAGGATCTGAATAGGGATTCCCTACCCCTCTCAGGTGAGTGCCCTCACCACATCACTATGGGGATAATCTGATGTGGAACATTGTCTTGAGGAAGACATTTCACTGTAGTTAAATACTAAGTGAGAAATGCCAAATTGCTTCTCATCAGTGAAAGGGCAGCAATTAAACAAGGATCTCCCACATCCTAGCTGAGCACTGGGCTAAAGGTTATCAGCAAGTTGCCCTCCTCTCCTGCACTCCAATTATTTTGGGAGGAGTTGCTCAGCATTGCAATGGTTGTCTACTGAAGCATTCTGGGAGCATCACAAACAAAAAAATATATAAAAAAGCCGAGAAGGACAGCTAGCCAAAAACTCAAAAGGTAATAACAAAATGTTTTTTAAGTACATCAGAAGCAGGAAGCCTGCTAAACAACCAGTGGGCCCCCTGGATGATGGAGATACAAAAGGAGCACTTCAAGATGCTAAAGTCATTGCAGACACACTAAATGAATACTTTGCTTCAGTCTTCATGGCTTAGGATGTTAGGGAGATTCCCAAACCTGAGCCGTCCTGTGTAGGTGACAAATCTGAGGAATTATCACATATTGAAGTGTCACTAGAGGATGTTTTGGAATTAATTGATAAACTTAACAGTAACAAGTCACCAGGACCAGATGGCATTCACCCAAGAGTTCTGAAAGAACTCAAATGTGAAATTGCGGAACTTTTAACTAAGGTTTGTAACCTGTCCTTTAAATCGGCTTCTGTACCCAATGACTGGAACATAGCTAATGTAACTCCAATATTTAAAAAGGGCTCAAGAGGTGATCCCGGCCATTACAGACCAGTAAGTCTAATGTCAGAACTGAGCAAATTAGTTGAAACAATAGTAAAGAATAAAATTGTCAGACACATAGAACAACATAAGTTGTTGGGCAAAAGTCAACATGATTTCTATAAAGGGAAATCATGTCTTACTAATCTATTAGAATTCTTTGAAGGGGTCTGTAACAAGGGTTGCTGGGGCTCAACCCTGCCTGTGGAGGAGGAGAGCCACACCGGCCTCGTTCTGTCCTCCAAGGGTCCGGCCCCTTGGACCCGCGGTCCACAGTCCATGGGACATTCGGTCCCTGTGGAGAGGACTGAGCACAGACAAAGTCAAAGGGGGCCCAGCCCTTGGTGCCGGTGGGGCACCCAAACACAGTACAACCCAGTACAAGGAGCTCTGGCCCTTTTGGGGCAGGGCAGAGCAGTGGGATAGTCAGAGGGGGCCCAGCCCTTGGTTCGGGCGGGGCACCAAGCACAGTACAAGGAGCTCTGGCCCTTTTGGGGCAGGGCAGAGCAGTGGCAAAGTCAGAGGGGGCCCAGCCCTTGGTTCGGGCGGGGCACCAAACACAGCGATACAATGGTTCAAGCACACTGGCCTCTCTAGGCCGGGGATAGGGGGATTCTGCCACCCGGCTACGGGTGGCAGGGGGAACGCAGGCCCGCCCACTCCTCTGCGTTCCAGCCCGGGGCCCTAGTAGCAGCTGTCGCCGCTAGTGGCGGTCAGTGGGAATCCTGACCGAAACACACTGACATAGGCTCGGGGCCCTCTGCAGCCTGACTGTAGTCAGCTGCCCCCGGGCTACTTCCTATTTCCCCCTCGGCTCCTACCTGGTCCACTGGGACGTCCAGCACCATGGGTTCCTCCCACTCAGGGCTGGGCGGTAGGTCCGGGAATACCTCCGGGAAGGCAGCCCAGGTCTGGTCCGACGGCTCCTCGGGCCGTAGTAAGGACGGGGTAGCTCTGGCAGCTCCTTGTCGTAGCGGCTGCGGGGTAGCTCTGGCAGCTCCTGGTATCGGCCTCTGGCCTCAGCAGCCTCCCAGTGATGAGAGCCGGCGGGCACATCTGCTCCCGGCGGCGGCTGGGGTCTGACTGAAGGCTGGGGCCCGGCTTTTATCCTTCCGGGTCGCCGCCTGACCCTCTGAGGGGCGGGACTTCCACCCAGCGGTTCCGCCCTGGGGGATGATTGGCGGGGCTCAACCCTCCCTGTGGAGGAGGGGAGCCACACCGCCTCGCTACAGGGTCAACAAACGTGGACTAGGGGGATCCAGTGGACATAGTGTACTTAAACTTCCAGAAAGCCTTTGACAAAGGCTCTTACAGAAATTAAGTTGTCATGGGATAAGAGGAAAGATCCTTTCATGGACTGAGAACTGGTTAAAAGACAGGGAACAAAGGGTAGGAATAAATGGTAAATTCTCAGAATGGAGAGGGGTAACTAGTGGTGTTCCCCAAGGGTCAGTCCTAGGACCAATCCTATTGAACTTATTTATAAATGGTGTGGAGGAAGGGGTAAAACAGGAGGTGGCAAAGTTTGCAGATGATACTAAACTGCTCAAGAAAGATAAGACCAAAGCAGACTGTGAAGAAGTTTAAAAAGATCTCACAAAACTAAGTGATTGGACAACAAAATGTCAAATGAAATTTAATGTGGATAAATGTAAAGTAATGCACATTGGAAAAAATAACCCCAACTATACATACAATATGATGGGGGCTAATTTAGCTACAACTAATGAGGTAAGAGATCTTGGAGTCATCGTGGATAGTCCTCTGAAGATGTCCACGCAGTGTGCAGAAGCGGTCAAAAAAGCTAAACAGGGTGTTAGGAATCATTAAAAAAGGGATGGAGAATAAGATGGAGAATATCTTATTGCCCTTATATAAATCAATGGTACGCCCACATCTTGAATACTGCACACAGAAGTGGTCTCCTCATGTCAAAAAAGATATACTGGCACTAGAAAAGTTTCAGAGAAGGGCAACTAAAATGATTAGGGGTTTGGAACAGGTCCCATACGACAAGAGATTAGAGGCTTGGACTTTTCATCTTGGAAAAGAGGAGACTGATAGAAGTATATACAATCATGAGTGGTGTGGAGAAAGTGAATATGGAAAAGTTATTTACTTTTCCCCATAATATAAGAACTAGAGGCCACCAAATGAAATTAATGGGCAACAGGTTTAAAACAAATAAACAGGAAGTACTTCTCACACAGCGCACAGCCAACCTGCGGAACTCTTCGCCTAAGGGGGTTGAGAAGGTTAGGACTATAACAGGATTTAAAAGAGAACTAGATAAATTCATGAAGGTTAAATCCATTAAAGGCTATTATCCAAAATTGGTAAGGAATGGTATCCCTAGTCTATGTTTGTCAGAGGATAGAGGTGGATGGCAGCAGAGAGATCACTTGATCATTACCTGTTAGGGTCACTCCCTCTGGGACACCTGGCATTGGTCACTGTTGGTACACAGGATACTGGGCTAGACAGACCTTTTGTCTTATCCAGTTTGGCCATTCTTATGTTCTTATGGTCTTAATACATGTAAATTATACATTGAAGATAATGTTACAATATTGCCGTATAAAGCTGCTGGATTAGGGATGATGCATCACTCCCACAGCATATCTGCAGCTCATCTAAAAAAAAAACTGCAAAGTTTTAAGAAAATTTGCTTTCTGTGAATGTTCACTTGACTGAAATTTGCTCATATTTACAGAAAGCAAAAATGACAGGTGGCCAAATATAGGCAAAGCAAAGTTCTCTAAAAGTTATACAAAAATAACTAAACTTTTTTCTCTTACTTATCCCCCTTTAATTAGAATATTGCCTGTTAAAAAAATGAAATTGATTATTACATTAGAAATCTTATACACTATAGTAGTGACTCAGTGATGTAAATCTATAAAAAAAATGAATCTCGATGGCACTTTCTATATTTCAAGCTAGGGAAATCATGCAAGATGCAAACATGGAAACAGAAATAACACTGCTCATACATATCATAAGAAATCAAAGCCTTGTTCCTTCCTAAGGAAATAAGGTCATAAATAGAGTATTGAGAGTTCATTAATGTGTTTTTTGCCAGGTAATATAAATCAACATATTTCCTGCTTACACGAATGCTACTCCAATTTACTAATTAAGGATATGGCCCACTGGATACAAATACATGAATGTTAAAACTAAGATGTTAAACTCAGTCTGCGCTAGAGTCTCACATCTTCAAATCCAGGACTCAGGTGGAATTATGATTTTTTCTATGTTAGGTCCCATGTAAACACTTGCCTACTGTACTTCACAAAACTAGTATTTCCAACCCCAACTGTTCAAAAATTGTGAGCTTTGCAGACACATGAGATTTTTAAAATGTTCCTCTGCTATCAGTCTTTTGCTTTCCTGAAAATAAACTGTACCCCGTCAGTCCACATATCTCTTCATCACCCTAAAATGTTTAAATGGAATCTGACACAGAGAGCTATTCATCTAATAATACAGGGAACTAGTAAAGCAAATGTTAATACTTTTCATTGTACATATATGTACACATTATATGAATCTTAAAATCCTCTTTAGGCACCAGCAGTATCTCTGGAGAGTTTATTATACTTGATTATTTCACTTAAGTATTCATAAATATTTATGCACCAATTGATGTTCTAGATATAATCTTTCAGTGTCTGGTACAAATAGGTCACTGAAAAGAACAGTGAGGGAATTTGTAATTAGTAATTAGTGATCCAAACATATCACATGGAGAGTTGAAATCTCAGTAGTATGCAGTAAACTTCAGGATTATACATATGTATATTTTCAGTTTTCAACACAAACCACAATTACTGAATCCAACATGCACACCAAATACACTGCTGTGAAACTAAAATACTGCCTATAATATAATATTTTAATCTTCTGTATATGATATCCCTAAAATTAGGGTGACCAGATCACCCATTTTTAAAAGGACAGTCCCGTATTTAAATCCTCTTGCAGGTGTCCCGACTTTTTCTTAAAAATGGGCAAATTGTCCTGTATTTTCTGTCTCCCCCTCATCAGTACTGCTGGGTCCTTGCTCGCCAGCTGCCTGCTCACCAGCTGGGAAGAGGTGGTTCAATGGCCTATGATGCGGGTGAGTGTGCAGGGCTGGTAGCGGAGCAAAGCTGCAGCATGCAGGGCCAGCTGCTCCCCCTGCTTGTCTGTCAGCACAGCTCCCACTGTATGCCAGCTCTCGGACAGCAGGGTCTTGCCCCCGTCTTGTTTCCAGGTGTCACTGGTTGCAAGCTGCAAGCTGCAGTGGCTGGTGAGTGCAGACAGGCATGTTATGTGTCACCTCCTCTGCCTATCCATTGTCCCTTTACATGCTCCCCCTCTCACTGTCCTTTTCCTGCTTTACCCCTTCACCCACCTAGCCCCACTGCTCCTTCATATCTTCACCGGCAGGCATTCAGCTCATCAACAGCCTGGCTGGCAGGCTTCTTCCTTCCCCCACTGCCTCTGGCTGGATGGCACCCCGGGAAAGCCCAAGACTCTCCGGCACAGGGACTGGACAGGAGGAGCCGAGCCCTGCATGTGCCAAAGCCCTGCACAGCTCTGGCACAGGGAAGCCTCTCTGCTCCTCATCTGCAGGGGGAGGGCATGATTTCCAGCTTGTTTGCATCCCGACTCTGCAGGCTCCAAAGCAGTCCCCGAGATGGGCATAGCACCCTCTTTACCCCCTCCCAACACACACCTGCCCTAGGTCCTGCCCCCAGAAAGAACTTTTCTGTTTACCCAGGAAATTTTGTAATAGACTTACACTGTAGAATGAAGTGTCATTCTGCCTCTCATGCATGGGAGGTACTTGCCATAAACATCTGCAAAGTTACTTCATTGTTATCCTTAAAATTATCCTCTGCCACTATGCCTAAAAAATTTGACAAGTTAGGTAGCTGCTGTATTGTGACCATTACGTTTCATGCTGATCAGTTTTCTCTGATTGTTTTCATGTGCTTCCTTGGTCTGGTCTATCCATTTATAGTCTCATGTTTTAAATTGAGTGAGGACAGTCTTTTGTTATGTTTGTACTGTGCCTACCTCAAGGGGGTACTGGTCTGTTATTGGCACTACTGCAAGACAGAATACAGTGAATTACCCAAGTAAAATAAAATAAAACATGCAAATCTAAGCCTAATACAGTAATAAAACTGAGTACAGATAAACACCTCACCAGATCCAGTAAGTTTTCTTTTACAGACTAGTCTCCTTCCAGTCTGGGTCTAGCAATCACTCACACACCCTGTAGTTACTGTCCTTTGTTCCAGTTTCTTTCAGGTATCCTTGGGGGTGGAGAGGCTATTCCTTTAGCCATCTGAAGACAAAATGGAGGGGTCTTCCAGGGTTTTTATGAGTGGAGACCACCTCCTCTCTCCTGTGCAACGTCCAGCTCCAAGATGGATTTTTAGAGTCACATGGGCAACCCACATGTCCATGCATGACTCAGTTTTTACCAGCCAAGACACATTCCTATGAGAGCTCAGATGTGGATTGGCATCTTCAAATTCATTGTTGGCTTAAGTGGTTTTTGATTGGGCACTTAATTTGCACTTTTCTCAAGAAGCTGACCAAATGCTCTACTAGGTTGGTTAAAATCAAGCAAGTATACAGCCAATATTCCTAACTTCAAGCACAAAAATGATACATGCATACAAATTGGATTAAGAGATTTAGTCGATCATAACTTTTATAGAGATGTTACATGGCATATGTAGCATAAAACATTTTCTAGTTATGTCATATACACATTCTTAAGCATATTCCATAAAGCCTTATGGGGAGTACTATCACAACAGCCTCACAATAAAAATATGATAAATACTGTAAAAGGTAATGATATACTAGTAGCACAAAAAGAAAGGTTTAGTGCATTTACGATAGACATGATAAATCATACATCACAAACAGAGAAAAATCAGAAAAAATGAAAATTATATCAAGAGCAGCAGAAAAATACTTGTATTTTAGCAATCAGTCAATGAACCATATTCATGCAATTTTCAATGAGGTTAATGGTGAAATATGACTAATATGGGGATTAGTATCTTTTGCTAGAATGTTCACGGTTTGAAGACACAACATCAAGAATTAAAAGAAAATATCCTGGAAATGAAATTAAACTGGATGGCATATGTAGCCAGGAAGCATGGTTTGTTAAATTTCAACATGCTTTCAAAATTCCAGCATATATTGTCTTTAGGCAAGATCAAAAACTAGGAAGAGGAGAAGGCATTTGTACTTTCATAAGGAAACGATTAAACTACATAGCGGTAGAGAATGAAGAAATAAGTCTTGAATATAATGCTGTTGAAATACTAGTGCAGAGGAGAAATCTTTCTTTGAAGATTTCTATCTATACCCCATGTAGGAAATTAGAAATCTTGGGGTTACAAGAAATAACAAAGAATGTTAACAGACCATATGTTATATGCAGTGACCTAAATAGTCATCATAAATTGTGGGACAGTTAAGACAATTGATGATCATGGTGCATACTTAGAAAAGTTCACATATGAAAACAATCTAGTGGTTTCAAATGCTGTCCCCCAACTAGATTTAATGCAATATATGCAGTTTATTTTATGTATCTCTGAGAATAATAACACCTGATACTGCAAGTAGATGAAACTGGGAAATATACAAGGAAGAAAGAATGCGGAGTGATCATTTCCCTGTATTTATTACTTTTCAAGGGCAAACTAAGATTGAAGATAATGGAAAATTACCCACATAGAATTTTAAGAAAGCTAACTAGGATCTATTTACAAGTGTATACTGAATTCGTGAGTGCTCTTTGTGTGAGTGATGACTAAGAGAATTTCAAAGACAATGTAATAAAAGTATTAATAACAGCAGTGCTAGTAGCCATCCCTAAGATACTGAAGTACTCCACACTGAAAACCTCACTTCCATGGTGGGATGAGGAGAGCAAAATGACAAAAAAGAAACAAAGCCTCTACCAGGGTTGGCCAAACCACAGCTCACGAGCAACATGCGGCTCGTTTACAGTTAAAGTGTGACTTGTGGAGACTCCCCACGCCCTCCCCCATTCTCCATCTACCAGACTGGGGTGGTGGGGCTCAGGACTTCAGCCTTGTGTGAGGCACCTGTTGAGGTCTGATTTTTTTTTCAAAAGTAATAAATATTTACAGCTCCCTTTTATTTCTGTGGGCGGTTCAGGCCCTCAGCACCTCTGAAAGTCAGGCCAGGTACTTTGGTGCCTTAATATGGACTGGATTGCCTTCAATCCCAGGAAGAGTAAAGCTCCCCTCATGGAATTTCTTCTCAGTTATTTCACTGAAGTGGGCTCTGCACCCACATTCCCAGAGAAATGGTCCATAGTCTGGCCCCAACCCAGGGATCCCCAAGATACACAGGAATCCAGGGCTTCCACAATGGGTCAAAAGTTCTAGTATCTCCCCCCAGTCCTACTGCCTTGTCATTACTGGCCCAGAAACTCCCATAAAAGGGTATCCAAACCTTCACAGGGGCTTCACAGGAAAGATAATCTCTGAGAGTCAGTGGGAATATAACGTCCAGATGTCTGGCCAAATCCCAATTTAACAGGGAACAGATAACTTCCCAGTCCTTATATCGTCTCCCTGTGTGGATCCCAGTCTAAGGGACTGATCTCCAGGCTGTGCTGCCATGGAGATGTCTGATTTCTGCCTTCTCATATATGGATGGTATTTTCTGTATACTGTGTGACCTGAGGTGCTGAGGGTAGCCAACACAGAAAATGCCAAGATCAGGGAGGCTGCAAAAAAGGACAGCTGGTTCTCCAAAAACTGGGGATTAACACTGTAGATAGATTCACCAACAGTCACAAAAGGTGCTTCTGGTCCACCACACTGGTTATCAAGAAACTGAAAAAAAGAAATCAATCTACCCCCTTCTATTGCATTCCAATCTCTGGCTCCCAAAAAACAAATAGGCCCAGTAAAGTGAGAAGTTACTGAAAACTCTATTCACAGTACAAAATGTTCTAATCTCCAGAAGGCCAATCACATTATTAGATCAATACTAGTTTGGATCTTACCCAAAATACCACACTGCCAGCCAATTCTTTAGTATCTAAAACCAAAAGGTTTATTATAAAAGAAAAGAATGAGAAGAAACTTGTTAAATGGTCAAAACAATCAGATACAGATATATGACTCCATACATCAGGTTCTTAACAGCACTGGTGAGTTTGCTGGATTGTAAAGTCCTTCTAGAACAGGGGTTCTCAAACTGGGGGTCGGGACCCCTCAGGGGGTCATGAAGTTACTACATGGGGGTGACGAGCTGTCAACCTCCACCCCACACTCTGCTTTGCCTCCAGCGTTTATAATGGTGTTAAATATATAAAAAAGTATTTTTAATTTACAAAGGGGAGTCTCACTCAGAGACTTGCTATGTGAAAGGGATCACAAGTAAAAAAGTTTGAGAGCCACTGCTCTAGAACACATCCACAGCTTGAATGGGTTTATCAATCCTTTGTTCAAAGCTTCACTTTTGTACAGAAAGTGACAAAGAATCCTTGGCACCTTATAGACTAACAGAAGTATTGGAGCATGCGCTTTTGTGGGTGACTACCCACTTTGTCAGACGCTGATGAAGTGGGTATTCACCCACGAAAGCTTATGCTCCAGTACTTCTGTTAGTGGATAAAGTGCCACAGGACTCTTTGTCGCTTTTTACAGATCCAGACTAAAACGGCTACTCCTCTGATACTTTTGTAAAGATGTTACTCCAGAGGTCAGAAGCAGAACTGAATATGAAGTTGAGGTGACATAGCTGCTTTTTTATATCCTTTGCCATGTGACTTGTGCATCCTTTGTCCCAAACACAAGCTCACAGCACATGGGCATGAAAAAGCATTTGGAGTCCCTTGTCCATAGGTATGTCCCTACATGTCCTGCTGATTCATAAGTGTAGCCCCTGTCTTCTCTCAATTGCTTCATTTTACAACTGATTGCCCTTGATGGGCCATCAAGCAGGCTAGATAGTTCATATGCCAGTCTGTCTAGGAGGTGTAACCCAGAAACAAAGCACAAGTTTGATATACAAATATACCACATGTATTTGTAAGTCACAATATAAAGATGATATATTCATATAAACATAACTATCATATTTAGCAAAACATAACTTTTCTACTGATACCTTACATAGTATATCTAAGATTAATGAATTTTGTAATGTCGGTATCGATAATATTATAAATCGTAACCCATACTGCATACAGCGTGACAAGCTGATCTTGCTATGCTATGGATTTATGCACTCAACTTTAGGTATCCACGCTGTAGAATATTGGCCAAAATGTGCTGAACTTTTAGAGTTTAAACATTCATTTTGA
Source organism: Chelonoidis abingdonii (assembly GCF_003597395.2). Classification (NCBI taxonomy): domain Eukaryota; kingdom Metazoa; phylum Chordata; order Testudines; family Testudinidae; genus Chelonoidis; species Chelonoidis abingdonii. The sequence goes on along the minus strand of NC_133770.1, from coordinate 170,294,343 downwards.
TAATTATGGCAAAAGTGTTGCAAAAAACAGATTTTTTTTTCAAAGTCTTACTTAAGCATATATTGTAACAATAAATTTTCTGAGTACCACAGGAAATGATTCACCTTACACTGTTGTTCTATCCATCACTTGGCTTTCTTAACAGAAGTAGCTCTTTGTGCTCTCAGCTACACACTGATCAGTACCTCCTTGCTCATTAACCTACCTGCCCTTTTCAATGTTTGCTTTCATTTGCACTATGTAAATATCTCTAACAGCTCCTATTACCTCTCTCTATGCAAGCAAAGAAACAATGGTCTTTGTACAAAAATATGGGTAGCAGGTAAAAAAAAAATTAACAATGTTGATAAAAATTGTTTTTCTTAACATATGAGCATTCCCTTGAATTCCTCTCAGATACCTGTTATAATCGGACAAATTCTGAAATACTTGTTCCTTTTGTATTCAAAAGCTCAGCTTTGCCAGTATAGTGTATGAACTAAATGGGGCAGAGGAAATCTTTTTTAAGTACATAAACAAAAATAAACTTTTGGGATGTGTGTATAAATATATGCAGATGTGGCAACCTTTTCATATTTACTTTGACTGTGAAAAATTTCATCTGGGGTCCTCTTACTCTAGGAATACATTATATGTTTAGCTGAATTGATATGGAGTAGTGGATCAGACATAGAATCATAGAAATGTAGGCCTGGAAGGAATCTCAAGAGGTCATTAAGTCCAGCCCACCTGTGCGAAGGCATGACAAAATAAATCCAGAACCTGTTCTTCAAAATCTCCTATGATGGGGATTCCACAACCTCTCTTGGAACCTATTCTAGAACTTAACTATCATTATAGTTATTTTCCCTCCTAATAGCTAACCTAAGTCTCCCTTGTTGCAGATTCATTTCATGACTACTTGTTTTACCTTAAGTAGTTTACATATTTGAAAACTATTTCAGATCTCCCCGCTGTAAAATCCTACCTCAGCACCTCATCGTGGTGCAGTGGAGACCCTGGCCATCTGACAACTAAGGTAGCAGAGTGTATCCCTGGTAGGTCTAACCATGCTACAAAAGTGTTGAACTATCCAATCCAAGGAGGGGGATTGCTCTCGAAAGAAAGAGCGTTTTTCCTCCTCCTTAGAGGTTGAAGGCTAGCTAAGCTTGAGGAGGTACGTATGCCTGCCCATCTAGCCAGTGGGATAGCTTAAAGTTAATAGCTAAAACAACAGGAGTAAATGGGTCTTAGTTCCCTGTGTGTCATCAA
>NC_133770.1:170287147-170290093 GCF_003597395.2 Chelonoidis abingdonii | reverse complement strand
AATAAAGTGTTGTTACCCTGATTGTGTGAATCAAGGACAATGAAACTGTTTTATGAAGAGGGACTCACCATCAACTAAGCAGCACTCACTAGACAAGGGACATGGATTCCAAAACCAAGTGAATTGAGAGAGGAGGGGGACAGGTATTGGTACCTGGTGATTGTGCCCTACCTCCCTTGAGGGCCTAAAATACCAATTGCACCTTCTCTGTAGTGTGGAATATCACAGCTAATTTTAATTCTCTTAGGAGTCTAGTTGCAGGCTGCTGAGCTGAATTCATTTTAGGCCAATGGTGCACCAGCACTGAGGCTCACCTATTACAAGCTGAAATCATTGCTGGGGGTGGTGAAGTTATGTTGCTGAGCAACCAGCAGAGCGGTTTGTGGGACACCTAGTGGAGCAGAGCAGCTGGCAGAATGTAGCAGTTCACAGAGTGGCTGGAGCAGCTCATGGGATGGCTGATGGAACAGAGCAGCTGGTGGAGTGGCTTACAGTGAAGGCTGCAGCAGAACCCCATGGAGAGGTGGGGCAGTCGGCCTCAGCTCACATAAGGTGCCTCTTAGCACCACTGTGCATTTCCCCAGCCCCCCCCCTCCCCCCCCCCGGGCTGGGCGGTAAAACTCTGCAGATAAAATTTTGAACACTGGGGCTGCACTGACCACGGACAGAGACTTTGGGGGTTGTTGGACTTTGGGGTGATTGTTAGGTTGCTGGACTTAAGACCCTGAGGGGAAAAGGATACTGGCAAACTTACTTGGGGAGGAGGGTCTTTTGCTCATGGTTTGTGTTATGAATTCTGTTTGTGATGTTTCCCCAATATCATGCTGCATTGTTTCCCTCCTTATTAAAAGGATTTTGCTACACTCAGACACTGTGCTTGCAAGAAGGGAAGTATTGCCTCTTAAAGGCACCTGGAGGGTGGTATGTAATTGTCCCAGATCGCTGGGTGGGGGCTTGAGCCAGTTTTGCATTGTGTTATTGAAACTGAACCTCTAGATACTGAACCCAGCCCTTGTTGCTGCCAACTCAGACAGGCAAAAGGGTTACAAAAGATATATACACTTGCTCTGAGGTTAAGATAGAAGTGGGAGGCAGACCTGTTGAAAGTCTTTGGGTAAGGATGGAAGGGGTAAGAAACAAAGGTAATATCATGATAGGTGTCTACTATAGACCACATAACCAGGAAGAAGAGGTGGATGAGCCTTTTTTTAAACAACCAACAAAATCATCCAAAACACAGAATTTGGTGGCAATGGGGGTCGTCAACTATCCAGACAGCCATTGGGAAAAAAAATACAGCAGGGTACAGATTATCCAGCAAGTTATTCAAATACATTGTAGACAACCTTTTATTGTAGAAGGTAGAGAAAGCAGACAGGGGAGAGTCTGCTCTGGCTTTGATTCTGACAAATAGGAAGAAGTTGACAATCTGAAGGTGGAAGGCAATTTGGGTGAAAATGATCATGATTGTAAGGAATGATAGGAGGGAAAACAACATGACAGAGACAATAGACTTAAGAAGGCAGACTTTGTCAAACTCAGAGAATAGCTATGGGAAGCAAATCAAAGGGAAAAAAGAGGTCATGAGGGTTAGCAGTTTTTTAAAGACACATAATTAAGGACACAAGAAGAAATTATCCCAATGTTTAGGAAAGATAGGAAGTATGATAAGGGACTTCTTTGGCTCAATCAAGAGATCTGAAACCCTAAAAAGTGGAAAGTAGGTCAAATTACAATGACGAATATCTAAAAAAAACCATCACAATCATGGATGGACAAAATCAGAAAGCCTAAGGCAGAAAACAAGATTAAACTAGGTCAGAATATAAAGGATAACAACAAAGCATTTTACATATACATGAGAATCAAGAGGAAGACCAAGGACAGGGTAGGATCATCACTCAGTGAGGAGGGAAAGATAATAACAGAAAACACAGCAATAGTCTCAGTATTAAATGCCCTTTTTGCTTCAGTTTTCACCAAAAAAATTAGCAGTAATTGGACAACTAATATAGTGAACATCAGTGTAAATGGGGTAGGATCTGAATATGAAAAGAACAAGTTAAGAATTTCTTAGACAAGTTAGGTGTCATCAGGTTGTCAGGGATTGGTGAAATACATTCTAGAATACTTAAGGAACAGGCTGTAGAGATATCTGAGGCTTTAGTGATTATCTTTGAGAACTTGTGGAGGATGGAAGAGACCTACACCAAATGATGCCCCAGCCAAGGAGCGTCTTCAGTACCCTGCCTTCCATTTGTTAAACTTTTGAATGCCTCATTTTTTATTGCATTTGTAGCCCATTTCATGACTTTGATACAGGATTTGCATGCATGACTTATCCGTGTCATATAAGATTATACATTTGCATGCTAAAATCTGTAAATCTGTATTTATTCATGCCATATACAGGCAAATAAAATATCATTTCCTCTAAGCTTATAGAAATGTTCTAATTTTAAGAATAAATGAAATGTGCTAACATCAAGAAATTGAACTGTTCTCCAATACTGGGTGGACCAGTATTAAATAATGTTACATTAGATGACAGCTTTACAATGTTAACTGTAATCTTTTAGTTCAAAAGGTTGCTTTTCTCCCTTTTGCCCTCTCAGACTTAAACACAGCATCAGAGAGACCCAAAGACTTGCCAGTTGGCATTTTCAAGTGATAGAATAGCAAGCGATGTCAGTCTCTCATTGGCCGCTGTCGATCAAAGGTATGTTTTAATGAGACTGAGCTTAGAATAGCTGCGTTCACCATTCACAACTGTGAGCAGCAGCATGAGCAGAATCCTCAAAGCTATACACATACTAGGAAAAGTGTCCTTCAGCTCTGCATCATGAATGAATTAGAAAACTTGGACTCGAAAATGTTTCCTATGTTGTAAAATGTGACAGATGCTGTTCAATTAGACATAGAGGTCCTTATCACTGACATCTAAAC
>NC_133770.1:170216852-170287047 GCF_003597395.2 Chelonoidis abingdonii | reverse complement strand
AAACATATACATCACACATACACACTAGGAGACAGAGAGCAAATGGAAAATCAGAACAGGGGGGGGGCAATAGAAACTATCAAACAAAAATACCCAAAAATCAGGATTGTCACCTAATATAAATTCAGGACATCTAGGATCACCTAACACACACACAATACATTCCTTCCTTCTGGCCGTGCAAGCAGTCACACATAGGAGTAAGCAGGTCTCATTCCTTGTCAGCAGAGGCGTGCAGATGAAACATCAGACCATACTGAAGAAAAGGTCTCATTCGCAGTTGTCCCTGACTGAAACCCTCAGCATCTAGTTTCAGAGCGCGGATATACAGACTTGGACTCATGCTATGGAGCTGAAAACAGCCATGCAGACATTCAATCTCAGGATCTGAATCCCACCCACTCCCCGGCTTCAGAGCCCGATTTCCAGCCTGAGACGCAAATTCTGCCGAGCTGTTTTTAGTGCCATAGCACTAGGGTTGCCAACCCTCCTGGATTGTCCTCAAGTCTCCAGGAATTAAGGATTAATTTTTAATTAAAGGTTGCATCATGAGATGAAACTTCCAGGAACAGGTCCAACCAAAATTGGCAACCGCATGTAGCACAAGTCCCATGAGCCGAGTCTGCAAACCAGGCTTGGAGACTGGCTGCTGCGTGTGTTAAAACGCAACGCCATGTACCTTCCTCGGCCTGTGCTGCAGACTAAGTCGCTGTCAGGACTGTGTGCGTGCGCACACATGACTGGAACATTGGTGTGGGCGGAGCTGCAGGTCACAGCAATGGGGCACAGCAGTAGGGCACTGTGTGGGGAGAGAGCAGGGCTAAACTTGACAATCAGAGTGTCAGGATCCAGGGGAATCATCAGCGTTGTTTGTTTGGGGCTGGACAGCCATGACAGAGCAGGTTGTAACTCATTATTGTCATGCACTGGCAGAGCGGGGAAGTATTTGGGGTCAGGAATAGTAGGGTATTGTGGGTCAGGACTGAGATACATCAGCAGAGCTGTGAAGGGAGCCAGGGCTGGAATAGTAGGGGGTTGCAGGTTGAGATTGAGGGACATGGGTATAGCTGTGAGGGGAACAGGGCTGGGACAGCAGGGGTCATGGATCTGGATTGCAGTGCATCTGCAGAACTGTGTATGTGAGATCTCAGAGATGAAATAACAGGTGGCTGCAGGTTAGGATTAACAGGCATTGGCAGAGGCGAGGGTTGGGGGAGCCCAGAGCTGGAGTAGCAGGGAGTCTATGTTTTGGCATTGAGGTCATCAGCAGAACTGTGTGTATGATCAAGTCTACAAATGGAACAGCAAGAGGCTGCCGGGCAGGACTAGGGAATATTGGCAGAGCTGTGGNTCCATAAAGCCTTATGGGGAGTACTATCACAACAGCCTCACAATAAAAATATGATAAATACTGTAAAAGGTAATGATATACTAGTAGCACAAAAAGAAAGGTTTAGTGCATTTACGATAGACATGATAAATCATACATCACAAACAGAGAAAAATCAGAAAAAATGAAAATTATATCAAGAGCAGCAGAAAAATACTTGTATTTTAGCAATCAGTCAATGAACCATATTCATGCAATTTTCAATGAGGTTAATGGTGAAATATGACTAATATGGGGATTAGTATCTTTTGCTAGAATGTTCACGGTTTGAAGACACAACATCAAGAATTAAAAGAAAATATCCTGGAAATGAAATTAAACTGGATGGCATATGTAGCCAGGAAGCATGGTTTGTTAAATTTCAACATGCTTTCAAAATTCCAGCATATATTGTCTTTAGGCAAGATCAAAAACTAGGAAGAGGAGAAGGCATTTGTACTTTCATAAGGAAACGATTAAACTACATAGCGGTAGAGAATGAAGAAATAAGTCTTGAATATAATGCTGTTGAAATACTAGTGCAGAGGAGAAATCTTTCTTTGAAGATTTCTATCTATACCCCATGTAGGAAATTAGAAATCTTGGGGTTACAAGAAATAACAAAGAATGTTAACAGACCATATGTTATATGCAGTGACCTAAATAGTCATCATAAATTGTGGGACAGTTAATACAATTGATGATCATGGTGCATACTTAGAAAAGTTCACATATGAAAACAATCTAGTGGTTTCAAATGCTGTCCCCCAACTAGATTTAATGCAATATATGCAGTTTATTTTATGTATCTCTGAGAATAATAACACCTGATACTGCAAGTAGATGAAACTGGGAAATATACAAGGAAGAAAGAATGCGGAGTGATCATTTCCCTGTATTTATTACTTTTCAAGGGCAAACTAAGATTGAAGATAATGGAAAATTACCCACATAGAATTTTAAGAAAGCTAACTAGGATCTATTTACAAGTGTATACTGAATTCGTGAGTGCTCTTTGTGTGAGTGATGACTAAGAGAATTTCAAAGACAATGTAATAAAAGTATTAATAACAGCAGTGCTAGTAGCCATCCCTAAGATACTGAAGTACTCCACACTGAAAACCTCACTTCCATGGTGGGATGAGGAGAGCAAAATGACAAAAAAGAAACAAAGCCTCTACCAGGGTTGGCCAAACCACAGCTCACGAGCAACATGCGGCTCGTTTACAGTTAAAGTGTGACTTGTGGAGACTCCCCACGCCCTCCCCCATTCTCCATCTACCAGACTGGGGTGGTGGGGCTCAGGACTTCAGCCTTGTGTGAGGCACCTGTTGAGGTCTGATTTTTTTTTCAAAAGTAATAAATATTTACAGCTCCCTTTTATTTCTGTGGGCGGTTCAGGCCCTCAGCACCTCTGAAAGTCAGGCCAGGTACTTTGGTGCCTTAATATGGACTGGATTGCCTTCAATCCCAGGAAGAGTAAAGCTCCCCTCATGGAATTTCTTCTCAGTTATTTCACTGAAGTGGGCTCTGCACCCACATTCCCAGAGAAATGGTCCATAGTCTGGCCCCAACCCAGGGATCCCCAAGATACACAGGAATCCAGGGCTTCCACAATGGGTCAAAAGTTCTAGTATCTCCCCCCAGTCCTACTGCCTTGTCATTACTGGCCCAGAAACTCCCATAAAAGGGTATCCAAACCTTCACAGGGGCTTCACAGGAAAGATAATCTCTGAGAGTCAGTGGGAATATAACGTCCAGATGTCTGGCCAAATCCCAATTTAACAGGGAACAGATAACTTCCCAGTCCTTATATCGTCTCCCTGTGTGGATCCCAGTCTAAGGGACTGATCTCCAGGCTGTGCTGCCATTGAGATGTCTGATTTCTGCCTTCTCATATATGGATGGTATTTTCTGTATACTGTGTGACCTGAGGTGCTGAGGGTAGCCAACACAGAAAATGCCAAGATCAGGGAGGCTGCAAAAAAGGACAGCTGGTTCTCCAAAAACTGGGGATTAACACCGTAGATAGATTCACCAACAGTCACAAAAGGTGCTTCTGGTCCACCACACTGGTTATCAAGAAACTGAAAAAAAGAAATCAATCTACCCCCTTCTATTGCATTCCAATCTCTGGCTCCCAAAAAACAAATAGGCCCAGTAAAGTGAGAAGTTACTGAAAACTCTATTCACAGTACAAAATGTTCTAATCTCCAGAAGGCCAATCACATTATTAGATCAATACTAGTTTGGATCTTACCCAAAATACCACACTGCCAGCCAATTCTTTAGTATCTAAAACCAAAAGGTTTATTATAAAAGAAAAGAATGAGAAGAAACTTGTTAAATGGTCAAAACAATCAGATACAGATATATGACTCCATACATCAGGTTCTTAACAGCACTGGTGAGTTTGCTGGATTGTAAAGTCCCTCTAGAACAGGGGTTCTCAAACTGGGGGTCGGGACCCCTCAGGGGGTCATGAAGTTACTACATGGGGGTGACGAGCTGTCAACCTCCACCCCACACTCTGCTTTGCCTCCAGCGTTTATAATGGTGTTAAATATATAAAAAAGTATTTTTAATTTACAAAGGGGAGTCTCACTCAGAGACTTGCTATGTGAAAGGGATCACAAGTAAAAAAGTTTGAGAGCCACTGCTCTAGAACACATCCACAGCTTGAATGGGTTTATCAATCCTTTGTTCAAAGCTTCACTTTTGTACAGAAAGTGACAAAGAATCCTTGGCACCTTATAGACTAACAGAAGTATTGGAGCATGCGCTTTTGTGGGTGACTACCCACTTTGTCAGACGCTGATGAAGTGGGTATTCACCCACGAAAGCTTATGCTCCAGTACTTCTGTTAGTGGATAAAGTGCCACAGGACTCTTTGTCGCTTTTTACAGATCCAGACTAAAACGGCTACTCCTCTGATACTTTTGTAAAGATGTTACTCCAGAGGTCAGAAGCAGAACTGATGACTATGAAGTTGAGGTGACATAGCTGCTTTTTTATATCCTTTGCCATGTGGACTTTGGACATCCTTTGACCCCAACACAGCTCACGCACATGGGCATGAAAAAGCATTTGGAGTCCCTTGTCCATAGGTATGTCCCTCATGTTTTCCTGCTTGATTCATAAGTGTAGCCCCTGTCATTCTCTCATTGCTTCATTTACAACTGTTGCCTTGATGGGCCCATCACGCAGGCTAGATAGTTCATATGCCAGTCTGTCTAGGAGGTGTAACCCAGAAACAAGCACAAGTTGATATACAAATTACCACATGTATGTAAGTCACATATAAAGATTGATAATTCATATAAACATAACTATCATATTTAGCAAAAATAATTCTTCTACTGATACCTACCTTAGCTATATCTAAGATTACTGATTTTGTAATGTCGTATCGATACTATTATAACTCGTACCCATATCTACAGGTGACACGCTGATTTGCTTGCTATGGATTTATGCACTTCAACTTTAGGATATCACGCTGTCGATTTGGCCAAATGTAGCTGAACTTTTAGAGTTTAAACATTCATTTTTGCTATTATTTTGGCAAAGTGTTGCAAAAAACAGATTTTTTTTTCAAGTCTTACTTAAGCTCATATTGTAACAATAAATTTTCTGGTACCACAGAAATGGATCTCACCTTACACTGTTGTTCTATCCATCACTTGGCTATTCTTAACAGACGTAGCTCTTTGTGCTCTCAGCTAACACACTGATCAGTTACCTCCTTGTCATTAACCTACCTGCCCTTTTCCATGTTTGCTTTCATTTGCACTATGTAACTATCTCTTAACAGCTCCTCTTACTCTCTCTATGCAGGCAGAAACATGGTCTTTTACAAAAATATGGGTAGCAGGTAAAAAAAAATTCCAATGTTTGATCAAATTGTTTTTTTAACATATGAGCATTCCCTTGATTCCTTCAGATACTGTTATATCGGACAATGCTGAATACTTGTTCCTTTTGTATTCAAAGCTCAGCTTTGCAGTATAGTGTATGAACTAATGGCAGAGGAAATCTTTTTAGTACATAAACAAAAATAAACTTTGGGATGTTGTGTAATAATATTATGCGATTGTTGGCAACCTTTCTATTTATTTGACTGTCCAACAAACACAAATACCAAATACTCCAGCGCCAACGCAGGCATTGAAAATTTCACTGGGTCCTCTTACTCTTAGGATAATTATATGTTTGCTGAATTGATATGGAGTACGTGGATCAGACAATAAATCATTAGAAATGTCGGCCTGGAAGGAATCTCAAGAGGTCATTAGTCAAGCCCACCTGTGCGAGCTGACAAAATTAAATCCAGAATGTTCTTCAAAATCTCCTATGGTATGGGGATTCCACAACCTCTCTTGGAACCTATTCTTAGAACTTAGCTATCATTATAGTTATTTTACCCTCCTCATAGCTAACCTAGTTCCTTGTTGCAGATTATTTCATGCCTATTGTTTTACATTAAGTAGTTTACATATTTGAAAACTATTCAGAATCTCCCCAGCTGTAATCCTACCTCAGACCTCATGTGGGTGCCAGTGGAGACCTGGCATCTGACACTAGGTAGCAGAGTGTATCCCTGGTAGGTTCTAACCATTGGCTACAAAGGTAGTCAAGACTATCCAATCCAAGGAGGGGGATTGCTCTCTTAAGAGGAAGAACGTTTTTCCTCCTCCTTAGAGGTTGAAGCTAGCTAAGCTTTGAGGAGGTAAGTATGCCTGCCGCATCTAGCCTAGTAGGGATGGCTTAAAGTTTAACGGCTAAAAACAACACGTGTAAAATGGGTCTTAGTTCCCTGTGCTCTCATCAAACTGTTCTTCAGTGGTGCGAGTAGAAATTGCGTGAGCATTGAGAGGTTGCTAAAAATGTCAGGTGCTAGGTCACACATGGAAAAGGAACAACAACCCTCACTGTGTGTACTTACAATTGTAGGTCGCTGCTGAGGGAGGAAACGTTAAACCATCTGATGGAGGAGAAGAAAAGGATAAGATGCAATATCCTCGGTATCTACAAAACCCAATGAAAGAAGGAGTTGGAAGTCAACTGGAAGGATGGAAGCGCTGTGAGGCTCAGCCCTTAACAGAATGTATGCCAGCTAAGCACAGCCAGAATGCAGTTTGCTCTCTTCCCTGACAATCCTTTCTCCTGGGGTTACTAAAGGATGTGGAAGAGGGCCAGCTGAGTTGATTTAGTACTGGCTGATCTCTCATGCCCATGGAAACTTCAGCTGGCTACATCCAGCTGCTTTCTGATACATTTGCATTGCCTGACACTGGCCAGAATGCAACCAAAAATCTAGTCCTAAATCTTTAGAATCTTTAGAGTTTAAGGTTGTATCCCATCTTGAAACTTGGAGTCTAGGCTTCTGAATGGACTATTCAATTTCTAGTCCTAACAGTTTAGGAGTTTTTTAATTTTAAATTTATCATCAAATCTTAAACTGATTTAGGATGGTTGGTTTGAATGCTCTAAGGCACTGATTCCTATGCTTAAGTCTTATTGACCAATTAATGCTTACGAGCTTTGTTGAATTTGGGCATAAAACATTTGTGCTTCAAGTTGTACAAAACAATTAGTTCAAGCACATGATTCAAGTCTCTACTTTAAACGAGGCCATAGTGTACGTTCACTGTTTATGTGGAAAAAAAGGAGAATGATTTTCAAAATAACATTAAAAGGTGTTGGATCAATACATCAAATAAATCATTAGAGATCATTTTACAACAACGATGTTATTAATTTTGAGCCAGATCTTGCTTGCTTAACTCATATTAGTATTCATTATTGGAAAGGCATTCTAGCAAAGCTTGTCCTGTACTATGCCCTACCTATTCTATGGATAATTAGAAGACTTTAGTATATGGAACTCCGTCTGGCACATTTCCTTAGCATTAAATATACACACGCAAATATAAAAAGAGAGATCCAAAGTTCCATTTTTCTTTAATCTCTAAAGTAATTTCATAAAGCTCTGTAATGTATGTTCATACTTGATATTGACTCTCTTAAAATACTTTTCAGTATTAGTAATGATGTGGTAATCTCTTTTCCATTAGGAAAAAAACATGCATTATAAGTGGCAAATAATGAACATTAACTTCAATTATTTAGCACTGACTCCATTTTATGAAGATCTGTAGAGTTTGGGCACAGCCGTATGCTCTGTTTCAAAATAGACTCTATGAACTTTTCTAACTTTAGTCTATTAGTACATATTATAAAAGATGTCAACCAAGTATGCGTGTAAGTGACTTTTCTCCTTTCATATGTACAGTTTAATCTATTCCTTTAAAAAGATGGAGGAGGACTTTTTACTAACTAGTCTTCTAAGGCTTCATCCAATTTTCCTTTTCCTTTGGGCCATAAAGTTTCTCATTAAATATGAGACATTTAGTATGACTAATTAATGCCACATCTGATGTTTTAGCTAATATTATTACCATATTAATTAGCTAATTACCCTAACGTTGCCAGTGGTAATAAAATGAAATGATTATTGTTAAACTAAAAACTGGCAAAACTTGTTCTCCTTAAAGTAGATCTGAAATGAGCATGTAGTTCAATGTAACATAATAAGATAGCATTGTTCATCATACACCACACATTTGGTTTTTGACAGAAAACAAAACAAAAACCCAACCAACAAATAGCAAGTTTAAAATAGCAAAGAAACATTGTTAGGTTTATTTATCTCCAAATGCCTTCTCTTGTCTGACTATGGAATATAATCCCACTGCCAGATGAAATCCTTTATGTGAGAAAGAAAGGGGAAGTGTGTGACTCAAAGAATTGTAATGGAATTCAGAACACCAGTTCATGCTGATAGTGATTGAAAGTCAATGGTAAGTTTTTGAGTGGTCTCGCTACAATACTGAATGAAGAGATGTTCAGGTCTTGCAAATGGATTCATACAGGCACAGGATGGTGTGGTGTAATGTTAAAATTACAAGCTATCACATTAAGAAAGAGAAGTTTCCTCACCATGCTTGCTGGCTGGAGGACTCTGTATAGAAGTCAGAGATTTGGGTTTCAGCAGTCAGTCTGGAAACAAACAGCCTGGAACAAAGTGGGGTAAGTGATGCCTCTTTGTCTTAGGGAGCAGCCTGCTTTGTGTCTCTTTTTTTTCTTTTTTTTGGTTACTGTGTTATCATTCTGGATTCTCAGACTAAAAGCAAAATGACATTGCACCCTTCCAGAAAGAAGGCATTGTTTTTTATATAACTTTTCTATTTGTATTCTGTAAACATTACATATATACAAGTGTCCAGCCTTGCAGATAAAATTGTAAGATACAAAATACAGCCTGGCTAACCTAATGAGACAGGCTTTAAATTAGGTTCAACAGGGGCAGGTGATACAAGCAAATCCAAAATATGGTGACCTGTGTGAAGGGTCAGAATCTGGGGGGGGTGGAAGGGGGGAACATGGGGAATCATAGCAGGGATGAAGGAGAGATGAGGGAATATAGAGAGTAAATTTAATAAACCTCTTTGTCTGTATACTAATGTAAGAAGTAGGGAGCATAAACAGGAAGAAGTAGAAATACTAGAGAATAACCACATACATCATACTTGGCATGATAGAAACTTGGTGGGGTAATTCACATGTCTGGAATATGAATATAGCAGGGTACAGCTTGTCCAGGAAGAACAGGATGGGAAAAAAGAGAGGAGGTGTTGTTTTGAGTATCAAAGTGTAAACAGAGTCAGGATCAGCTCTACCCTGACATCTGGTGGTGAATTGTGGTGAGTTGTGGAAAAGAACTTCAGGGGCTGACCTTGTTTGCATAGGCACACCCACCCCACCTAGCATGAACCCACAGTAGCCCAAATGGTCACTTTTGCTGCTGTGGAATCCCCAGTTTCTCTGTTATTGGGACAGGAAAAATAAAGTGTTGTTACCCTGATTGTGTGAATCAAGGACAATGAAACTGTTTTATGAAGAGGGACTCACCATCAACTAAGCAGCACTCACTAGACAAGGGACATGGATTCCAAAACCAAGTGAATTGAGAGAGGAGGGGGACAGGTATTGGTACCTGGTGATTGTGCCCTACCTCCCTTGAGGGCCTAAAATACCAATTGCACCTTCTCTGTAGTGTGGAATATCACAGCTAATTTTAATTCTCTTAGGAGTCTAGTTGCAGGCTGCTGAGCTGAATTCATTTTAGGCCAATGGTGCACCAGCACTGAGGCTCACCTATTACAAGCTGAAATCATTGCTGGGGGTGGTGAAGTTATGTTGCTGAGCAACCAGCAGAGCGGTTTGTGGGACACCTAGTGGAGCAGAGCAGCTGGCAGAATGTAGCAGTTCACAGAGTGGCTGGAGCAGCTCATGGGATGGCTGATGGAACAGAGCAGCTGGTGGAGTGGCTTACAGTGAAGGCTGCAGCAGAACCCCATGGAGAGGTGGGGCAGTCGGCCTCAGCTCACATAAGGTGCCTCTTAGCACCACTGTGCATTTCCCCAGCCCCCCCCCCCCCCCCCCCCGGGCTGGGCGGTAAAACTCTGCAGATAAAATTTTGAACACTGGGGCTGCACTGACCACGGACAGAGACTTTGGGGGTTGTTGGACTTTGGGGTGATTGTTAGGTTGCTGGACTTAAGACCCTGAGGGGAAAAGGATACTGGCAAACTTACTTGGGGAGGAGGGTCTTTTGCTCATGGTTTGTGTTATGAATTCTGTTTGTGTTGTTTCCCCAATATCATGCTGCATTGTTTCCCTCCTTATTAAAAGGATTTTGCTACACTCAGACACTGTGCTTGCAAGAAGGGAAGTATTGCCTCTTAAAGGCACCTGGAGGGTGGTATGTAATTGTCCCAGATCGCTGGGTGGGGGCTTGAGCCAGTTTTGCATTGTGTTATTGAAACTGAACCTCTAGATACTGAACCCAGCCCTTGTTGCTGCCAACTCAGACAGGCAAAAGGGTTACAAAAGATATATACACTTGCTCTGAGGTTAAGATAGAAGTGGGAGGCAGACCTGTTGAAAGTCTTTGGGTAAGGATGGAAGGGGTAAGAAACAAAGGTAATATCATGATAGGTGTCTACTATAGACCACATAACCAGGAAGAAGAGGTGGATGAGCCTTTTTTTAAACAACCAACAAAATCATCCAAAACACAGAATTTGGTGGCAATGGGGGTCGTCAACTATCCAGACAGCCATTGGGAAAAAAAATACAGCAGGGTACAGATTATCCAGCAAGTTATTCAAATACATTGTAGACAACCTTTTATTGTAGAAGGTAGAGAAAGCAGACAGGGGAGAGTCTGCTCTGGCTTTGATTCTGACAAATAGGAAGAAGTTGACAATCTGAAGGTGGAAGGCAATTTGGGTGAAAATGATCATGATTGTAAGGAATGATAGGAGGGAAAACAACATGACAGAGACAATAGACTTAAGAAGGCAGACTTTGTCAAACTCAGAGAATAGCTATGGGAAGCAAATCAAAGGGAAAAAAGAGGTCATGAGGGTTAGCAGTTTTTTAAAGACACATAATTAAGGACACAAGAAGAAATTATCCCAATGTTTAGGAAAGATAGGAAGTATGATAAGGGACTTCTTTGGCTCAATCAAGAGATCTGAAACCCTAAAAAGTGGAAAGTAGGTCAAATTACAATGACGAATATCTAAAAAAAACCATCACAATCATGGATGGACAAAATCAGAAAGCCTAAGGCAGAAAACAAGATTAAACTAGGTCAGAATATAAAGGATAACAACAAAGCATTTTACATATACATGAGAATCAAGAGGAAGACCAAGGACAGGGTAGGATCATCACTCAGTGAGGAGGGAAAGATAATAACAGAAAACACAGCAATAGTCTCAGTATTAAATGCCCTTTTTGCTTCAGTTTTCACCAAAAAAATTAGCAGTAATTGGACAACTAATATAGTGAACATCAGTGTAAATGGGGTAGGATCTGAATATGAAAAGAACAAGTTAAGAATTTCTTAGACAAGTTAGGTGTCATCAGGTTGTCAGGGATTGGTGAAATACATTCTAGAATACTTAAGGAACAGGCTGTAGAGATATCTGAGGCTTTAGTGATTATCTTTGAGAACTTGTGGAGGATGGAAGAGACCTACACCAAATGATGCCCCAGCCAAGGAGCGTCTTCAGTACCCTGCCTTCCATTTGTTAAACTTTTGAATGCCTCATTTTTTATTGCATTTGTAGCCCATTTCATGACTTTGATACAGGATTTGCATGCATGACTTATCCGTGTCATATAAGATTATACATTTGCATGCTAAAATCTGTAAATCTGTATTTATTCATGCCATATACAGGCAAATAAAATATCATTTCCTCTAAGCTTATAGAAATGTTCTAATTTTAAGAATAAATGAAATGTGCTAACATCAAGAAATTGAACTGTTCTCCAATACTGGGTGGACCAGTATTAAATAATGTTACATTAGATGACAGCTTTACAATGTTAACTGTAATCTTTTAGTTCAAAAGGTTGCTTTTCTCCCTTTTGCCCTCTCAGACTTAAACACAGCATCAGAGAGACCCAAAGACTTGCCAGTTGGCATTTTCAAGTGATAGAATAGCAAGCGATGTCAGTCTCTCATTGGCCGCTGTCGATCAAAGGTATGTTTTAATGAGACTGAGCTTAGAATAGCTGCGTTCACCATTCACAACTGTGAGCAGCAGCATGAGCAGAATCCTCAAAGCTATTCACATACTAGGAAAAGTGTCCTTCAGCTCTGCATCATGAATGAATTAGAAAACTTGGACTCGAAAATGTTTCCTATGTTGTAAAATGTGACAGATGCTGTTCAATTAGACATAGAGGTCCTTATCACTGACATCTAAACATTCCCATGTGTCAATGTCCTTTGAATGTCTGCCCAATAGTTTAAGAGTGTTTTCCTGTCTGCCAGAAGCTTACTACGGTCATGCACCCTCCACCCCCAGCTTTTCTCATGGTGCTTCATTTGTCCAAATGTTTCTTCAATGGACAATTGAGCAGTATTAATACGAGAGCAAAAAATCTCTCCCTCTTGAATTTTTCTTCCAAGTTTCCCATCACTTCATCTCTGCTCTCATAATAAAATTGTCTCTTCTTCCAATGAATATGAGTTTCCTTGAAGACAGGGTCAATTCCTAAGTTTTCTGCTATTTCTTTGGCAGGAGTGATGGCATCTTCAAATCTGTTGTCTCTGTAGGTCACCACAAAATCAAGGCAGATTCTCATCAAAGTAGTAGCAGTTGCGATGTCCATCAACTGAGTTTGTAATGCCTTGCTTACAATCTTTGCTAAACCAAAATTAAGACAAGAAGTTTGAAGTCAGTGATATAGTTTGCCATGCTTTGCTCATTGTGTCAGATTCTGGCCTCGGCTTTACTCAACTTCACCAGTTCCATCAGGCCATTATAAACCTCAGTCACTTGGTGCCTCAGTGGCCTTACGTTGTCAATGCATTTTTTCCAGCAAGTGTCACTTAGTGGTGTCATGGTCAGATTTGTAACATTGTCCATGAGGATCTTCTACCAGACAGTTGGTGCTGAAAACAGCATTATATCCTTTGCAGTACTCCAAAGAAAGATACTGAATTTAAAGAAGATCACCCTGCATATGATACAATTAGGTTTAGGGCATGGCAGCCACAAGGAACAAAGACAGCTCTTGGATTCAGTGCAAGGATCCTTGCATGGACACTTCAGTTTCTTCTCTTTACGTTTGCACCATTTTCATAGCCTTGGATGTGGCAGTCCTGAAACTTTATTTTATTCATATTCAAAATGTTCATAAACAGGGCTGTTAGGCCTTTTCCAGTAGAGTCATCCACAGTCTGGAAACAGATAAATTGATCCTTTACTTGAATAGAGCCATCCTCATCATCATTTGTGACTAATTTTGGGAGGGCAATCCATTATTAGGGCACAGTACTTTACTTTGCCGAGTCACATCAATATGTTATCAAGCACTTTCCTTGCCATAAGGTAAATCAATTAATGTTGAATTGTTTTGCTACAATAATAGTCTGTAGTTTCTTTGCAAACAACTCAACATAGATGTTCATGCAAGAAATCATTGTATTTCCCAAGGAGCTCTACCAAATCGAGGAAATTACCATTATGTTCATTGAACAACTTACCTGATGAGCTCTGGCAAGCCAAATTATTCTTTGCAAGGAAGAGGATAATTGAGATCAGATGCTTGAGCATGATTTTTCAGTGTTGGGTTTTTACATTAATAATGCACTAGTTTTCTGCATCTATGCATTTATTCAGCTTGAGCCTGGATTTGACCTCCATCCATTTGGAACAGGCCATAAAATAGCCAACCAACTTTCATTTGCTTCATAGCATCAGCTAAGTTATGCCAGTAATTGTACATGAAAAGCACAAGCAAACATTTGGCATCCTTGTCAAATATTTTGCAACAAAAACAGAATGCTTTTTCAGGTTTTTTTGAGTAAACTAGCCAACACCTATTCAATTTCTCACCATCCTCAAGCACTCTTTCACAGTATGACTTTGAGAAGTGTCGCTTCTGCTCATTTTCTGGAAATGTCATATTCTCAATTTTCCCTGGCCCATTCAAAATTGTACAATCAATATCAGCAGAGTTTAGGATTGCTGGTCATAAAGCAGGATCTGATATATCAGTGTGTTGTGCAATTTTTCTCACTGCTGTTTCTTTCATCATGTGAGGCTCATTCTTCTTTATTATTTCTCTCCTTTTCATTCTCCATCACTTTTCTCACATCTTCATTCTTTATCTTCAGGTAAATCTGCTAATTCCTTAGTAATAGGACTTCCATCATTTACGCTTCACTCCTCAATTTCTTCTGCACTGGGACTATTGCTGCCTCCTAAATTCCAGTCTATGTTGCTTTGTTTCAGATATTTGCCCATCAAATTTGTACCTTGCTGCAAATTAGATTGCAAATGAGCTTTTCAATTCCTATATGAAGCTCCTGAAGGCTTCTTTAGGGGCATCTTTTATTCTACAGGAGAAAACAGACAGTATTAGGAAAAGCAAAAATCAATGTTCTGTAGTCTTAGAAAATCATCAGACATTCCGTGTTAAGCATGGCAACAGAAATAACAGTGTTTCTTTTATATTATTGCATAGATAGGGGTTCAATAGATCTCTCTGGTATCTTATTACATATGTCCTTTATTAGTCACTATTTACGCTCTTCAACTCTTAAAACACAAGTGCAACTTTCACAATTACTCAATAAGAAAAGGTTCACAATATCACAGCTGGGCTCTCATTTCACTACACCTTGTTCTTATATCTCATTGACTAACTGACAATGTGAGGGAATGGCTAACAACATTCTAATGAGGTTCAAGGAAAATGTAGTTCTCAAAGTCTGGAAGGTTCCAAGAGATTCTACAGAGGTCTAGAACATTCAAGAAGGTTAATGAAAAATGAATCCACATATGGAATACCTGAAATATTTTACTTCAGACATTCTATTTTCGCTTTTGTCGCTAACAACAAAAACAGCACCCCTAGCCCGGTGCCCCACAAGCCCATCACCCCAGGTGATAGCCTGGATCACCTTCCCTTAAATCCAGCCTTGACCAGAAGACTGGGAAAGGGTAAATATTGTGTATATATCTATAAATGGGGGAATAAGGACAACACAGGACATTTTAGACTAGTCAGCTTAACTTCAGTACCCAGAAAATAATGGAGCAAATAATCAAATTATTAACTTGTAAGCACCAAGAAGAAAATAGGGAAGTAAGTAACAGTCAACATGGATTTATCTAGAAGAAATTATGTCAAGCCAACCTAACATCCTTATTTGGCAGGGTAACAAGCCTTATGGAGGGGAGAGAAGCAGTAGATGTCATATATCTCAACTTTAGTAAGGTTTTTGATAGTGTCTCACATGACCTTCTTGTAACCAAACTAGAGAAATATAGCTTAGATGTACACAATCAAGATGAAAGGGCATATGGATTGGGATCACACAGGGATCTGTCCTGTGTCTGGTTCTTTTCAATATCTTCATACATTATTTGGATAATAGCATAGGGAGTACATGTATCGAGTTTGTGGATTATAGCAAGCTGGATGAGGTTGGACAACAGAAAAAGAATTCAAAATTATTTTGACAAACTGGAGAAATGGTCTGAATTAAATAGCATGAGATTTAATAAGGACAAGTGCAAAGTACTACACTTAGGAAAGGCTAATCAACTGCACAAATACAAAATAACTTCCAGGAAACAGTACTGTAGAAAAAGATCTGGGGGTTTAGTGGACCACAAACTAAATGTTAGTGAAAAATGTAATACTATTGGAAAAAAAGCAAACATCTTTCTGGGATGTATTAGCAAGAATGTTGTAAGCAAGACATGAAAAGAAATTCTTCCACTCTGCTCAGCACTGATAAGACCTCAGCTGGAGTATTGTTTCCAGTTCTTGGTACCACCATTTAGAAAAAAATGTGGACAAATTGAATAAAGTCCAGAGGATTCATAGATTCATAGACTCTAGGACTGGAAGGGACCTCGAGAGGTCATCGAGTCCAGTCCCCTGCCCTCATGGCAGGACCAAATACTGTCTAGACCATCCCTGATAGACATTTATCTAACCTACTCTTAAATATCTCCAGAGATGGAGATTCCACAACCTCCCTAGGCAATTTATTCCAGTGTTTAACTACCCTGACAGTTAGGAACTTTTTCCTAATGTCCAACCTAAATCTCCCTTGCTGCAGTTTAAGCCCATTGCTTCTTGTTCTATCATTAGAGGCTAAGGTGAACAAGTTTTCTCCCTCCTCCTGATGACACCCTTTTAGATACCTGAAAACTGCTATCATGTCCCCTCTCAGTCTTCTCTTTTCCAAACTAAACAAACCCAATTCTTTCAGCCTTCCTTCATAGGTCATGTTCTCAAGACCTTTAATCATTCTTGTTGCTCTTCTCTGGACCCTCTCCAATTTCTCCACATCTTTCTTGAAATGCGGTGCCCAGAACTGGACACAATACTCCAGTTGAGGCCTAACCAGCGCAGAGTAGAGCGGAAGAATGACTTCTCGTGTCTTGTTTACAACACACCTGTTAATGCATCCCAGAATCACGTTTGCTTTTTTTGCAACAGTATCACACTGTTGACTCATATTTAGCTTGTGGTCCACTATGACCCCTAGATCTCTTTCTGCCATACTCCTTCCTAGACAGTCTCTTCCCATTCTGTATGTGTGAAACTGATTGTTCCTTCCTAAGTGGAGCACTTTGCATTTGTCTTTATTGAACTTCATCCGGTTTACCTCAGACCATTTCTCCAATTTGTCCAGATCATTTTGAATTTTGACCCTGTCCTCCAAAGCAGTTGCAATCCCTCCCAGTTTGGTATCGTCTGCAAACTTAATAAGCGTACTTTCTATGCCAACATCTAAGTCGTTGATGAAGATATTGAACAGAGCCGGTCCCAAAACAGACCCCTGCGGAACCCCACTTGTTATACCTTTCCAGCAGGATTGGGAGCCATTAATAACTACTCTCTGAGTACGGTTATCCAGCCAGTTATGCACCCACCTTATAGTAGCCCCATCTAAATTGTATTTGCCTAGTTTATCGATAAGGATATCATGCGAGACCGTATCAAATGCCTTACTAAAGTCTAGGTATACCACATCCACCGCTTCTCCCTTATCCACAAGACTCGTTATCCTATCAAAGAAAGCTATCAGATTGGTTTGACACGATCTGTTCTTTACAAATCCATGCTGGCTATTCCCTATCACCTTACCACCTTCCAAGTGTTTGCAGATGATTTCTGTAATTACTTGCTCTATTATCTTCCCTGGCACAGAAGTTAAATTAACTGGTCTGTAGTTTCCTGGGTTGTTTTTATTTCCCTTTTTATAGATGGACACTATATTTGCCCTTTTCCAGTCTTCTGGAATCACTCCTGTCTCCCATGACTTTCCAAAGATAATAGCTAGAGGATCAGATACTTCCTCTATTAAGTCCTTGAGTATTCTAGGATGCATTTTATCAGGCACTGGTGACTTGCAGGCATCTAACTTTTCTAAGTGATTTTTAACTTGCTCTCTTTTAATTTTATCTTCTAAACCTACCCCCTTCCCATAAGCATTCACTATGAGGAGAGCAACAAAAGTGACTAAAGGTCTAGAAAACATGACTTATGAGGAAAGATTGGAAAAAAATGGATTTGTTTAGGCTGGAGAAGAGAAGATTGAGAGGGGACATAACAGTCTTCCAGTGAGTAAAAGGTTATTATAAAAAGGAGGGTGATAAATTGTTCTGATTAACCACTGAGTGCAGGACAAGAAGTAATTACCTTAAATTGTAGCAAGGGGGATTTAGGTTAAACATTAGGAAAAAACTTTCTAACTAGTTAAGCACTGGAAGAAGTTACCTAGGGAGGTTGTGGAATCTCCGCTATTGGAGGTTAAGAACAGGCTAAATAAACATCTGTCAGGGATGATCTAGCTACTTAGTCCTGCCTCAGTTCAGGGGATTGGACTACAGCAGGGGTTGGCAACCTCTGGCACACGGCTCACCAGGGTGAGCACCCTGGCTGGACAGGTCAGTTCGTTTACCTGCTGTGTTGGCAGGTTTGGCCGACCGTGGCTCCCACTGGCCACAGTTTGCCATTTCAGGCCAATGGGGGCTGCGGGAAGCAGTGCGGGCTGAGGGATGTGCTGGTTGCGGCTTCTCGCCTCCCCCATTGGCCTGGGATGGTAAACCGTGGCCAGTGGGAGCCGCGGTCAGCCGAACCTGCCGACACATCAGGTAAACAAACTGGCCCAACCCACCAGAGTGCTTACCCTGGCGAGCCGCATGCCAGAGGTTGCTGACCCCTAGACTACATGATCTATCAAGGTCCCTTCCAGTCCTACATTTTGATGAGGTTATGATTCTATAATTATGTTGAAATAATATCTAGACTTAGTAATACTCATGCATGACTCTAAAAGCTTAAGATACTACATATATACTTTTTTCTGTATATTCATTTGTTACTTAAGAACTTTAAAACTAGACTGGACATAATACTAGCTAATATACTGTGTTGTCAGTGTTTTCAAACTCTTTATAGTGTGACTGACTTTCCAACACAGATTGTCTTCTAGACAGTTCCTCTTTTACATGTGATTATGTAGACTACCTCCCCTCCCTTTCACAAGCTCATATCATCCCTTCTGCAACTACAGCAACTGCCAACATGGAAAGCTATTACGTGGAATACATTATTACTAGTTTAAGGTGTCTTTTAGTGCAATTTTGCAGTAGAAATAATGAGTAGTCCATTCTCCATAGATCAGAATTTGGGAACCTTTGGGCTAGTACAAATTCTTTGGGCTAATGCAAAGAGCTTAAATTTGTAATTCTGTACACACACACACGCACGCACGCACACACACAGTAGTATTGTTGCCATTACTGTGCCAAATCCTTTCTTGAGATTTCATAGTCACAGGGCCAAATTATGCTTTCAGTTATACCAATATAAAACCAGAGTAACTCCCATAATTGAAAGCAAAATCTGGCGCATACATTCAATTTCTCAATATTTTCATATTCTACTTGGAATAAAATAGAGCAACTTTCACTATTTGACATAACCCTGCTCTTTCTCTGAGTAAATCAATGAAAATCTTTTGAAACATGAATCACTCCAGCTAAGTGTAAAATGTGTGGCCGGGAAATGAATTCTAAAAGGTTCAAATTTACTTAGAAATAGCCATTAAAACACAGAAAACAAGAGCCTAGTAACCACAAGGGCAGGTGAAATCCAGGTAGATGAGCTGAGTGCTTCCAGCAAAAACACACTAGTCACTTAATAGCACTGGTTAAAAAAATATTTTCTAAAAGGAGATAATAGGTCTGTCGTTAATTTCAAAACAGTTCTTGGAGGGTGAGTGTCTTGAACTGTCACAAAATGTTGCATCCATCTTATCCATTAAGAGACTAGGGAAGACCATTTCCAGAATGCAAAACTTTAAAACTGAAGTTCACTTGTCAGGGTTACAGCTATTAATGAACTGTCTGTCACTGATAAGAAAATGATGGAGAAGCACAATGCTCTTGCAATCTCATTAGCTGGATGTATTGTGTGATGTTAAAGTTACCAATCCGCAGCATACTAACACATACCAGCAGTACAGGAATGAAGGAGAAAGCAATTTAAAGTTATATATGAAACTTTTATACTTTGCCTCTGGATCTAAAATAACAGTTTGCAACAGATTATATTTTCATAATTTCTTCTGTGCCATGAAAATTTCAATCCGTTGCTGTTTTAAGATACTATTCCATCAGTGTTAAAAAAAAGTAAAATGTGTTTCTGGATGTGTTTTCCTGGAAAAATGATGCTTTTTTTTTCATAGATCTAAGATTTCAGCTAGACTGCCTTCTTGAGAAAGAGAGATGAATATACCCAAGTGACACAAAGGGTGGAGGGTTCTTTCCTCACAACTGCTTGTCTAATACAGTTATTGGAGCGTAAATATGACATTCAAAAATATTTACTATGGGAAAATCTAACTAGATGGACTGACCTTTAGTCATTTACTCTCTGCAATAAAAGTCCGTTATTGGTATTTTATCTGTAACAGGCCTTGTTTAGAAATACTTTAAAAAAATATGATCATTTAATCACTTCACAAAATAAAGTACATGGTATGCAATGGAAACTTTTTTTCAGAGTACTGAATTATTAATATCTACAGTCTACTTTGGCAACTACTGTAGAAAACAGGCAAGTGGGAAATGTTGAAATATTCCCTTAATGATATTCCCTTCAAATTACTCATCAGGAAGATGAGTTGCCTACCTGTGGAACAAAGAGGAGGTTCAGATCAAAGAGGAAGTTCCTTATCCATTGGAGACAGCGGTTCCATTCTTCTGCACCAATTCCATATGTGCTTATACCTTCCTGGTAGTATGACGTTCCTTCCCAGGATTCTCCTTCCCCTGGCGGATCCTAGATCCTCTCTGTGAGATTTTCCCAAGCAAAGAGCTCCACGGAAAAGTGCATATAGCTGCAGGCTATGTTAGCTTTCCCCAGAGTTGCCCATGGAGCTGGTTTAATGATTAGGCCTATTCCCTCTGCTGAAACCATTTGGTCTTCTCCACATGTGTAGAGTCTGGACACCACAGAGACAGCTACAGAGTCTTAGCAAGAGAGGCCAGTATTGCAGAGGCATTGGATACACCTCCATTTTCCAGTTGGGCCAATGGGACATCCATGTGCAGGTGTCCTATATGCATGGATATTGGGGGAGTAGATGTTCAGGCAAGCACAAGTGTGGAGATCTTCTGTATTCAGTCTGTCAGTGGCATTAGAGTATGTTCCTTTGTGAATAACTGAAAGAGAATATACATCTAATTTTAACTTTTTCCAGAAAAAGGATGATTTTTATGAAATATTATAGAATCTCTGGGACAAAACATTGGGAGATGACTCTGCTGCATCCATTAAAGTTGTAAAGAGCAAAGAAAACACTTTCTAAGTCCTTGTCAACATGTGTGGCAGGGAGCTCCAAGAGCCATTCCCTGCTGCGGGGAGCCTTACCTTGCAGCAGTTAAATGCAAGATAGAACACCCATTATCAACTTTACAGTGATAGGACAAAAAGGGCTACCCACTCGTCCACCTTTTTGCTCTGTGACTATAGGGGTGTTAATGGGCCACTCTACCTTGAAAGATCCCTGAAAATATGAGCTAACGACTTCTGCTAAACAATTTGTTCCATCTTGCATTTAGCTGTGGTGCTTTTCCAGACCAGAACAAAAGATCTGTGTGGTTCGAAAGCTTGTCTCTCTCACCAACAGAAGTTGATCCAATAAAATATATTACTTCACCCACCTTGTCTCTCTAATATCTTGGGACTGACATGACTACAACTAAACTGAATTTATTATAATATTATCAGTCTATTTAGATTGTAGATCAGGGACGTTCCCTTTCTTTTGTGTCTTATGCCATGATACATATCAAATAACACCATGATTTGTTAATATTGTGCTATATGTGCTTGATTCAAGTCCTATTAAGGTTAGATTAACTTTGAATATTTGTTCTGTCAAACGAAAAACTGAAAAAGTACTGAAACAAATATGGACAGACACATAAAAGTAAACCAGAGGAGTTACTTTTATGTTATTGTTGGAGCTATAGAACCACTTCCGTCCTCATTAAGCATTTCCTCTGACCCCTGTTATTTTCATTCTCAAGTACTGCGTTCTCTGTGGCAATGCTGATAATCATTTCAAAAATTTGAAAGGGATATAAAGCTCCAAGTTTAAGGATTTAAAACAATCCCTCACTACTGGGGAATAGGATCAGACATTCATGGACTAAATAAACCACAGCTCTGATCAGTCTGTCAGTGTCTGTGTTCCTATAATAGAGTTTAGTCTAATATGAATTCATTAGGATAATTATTTTTCTCTGATGTCAAGGCTGCAGACAGACAGAAAATAAGTAGGGCTGTGGATTAATCATAGTTAACTCACGAGATTAAAAAAATCATGATTTAAAAAATTAATCATGATTAATCACAATTTTAAACAATAGAATACCATGATTAATCGCATTGTTAAACAATGAAGTAACAACTGAAATTTAATTAAATATTTTTGGACGTTTTTCTACATTTTTCAAATATATTGATTTCTCTTACAACACAGAATATAAAGTGTACAGTGCTCACTTTATATTGTTATTTTTACTATAAATATTTCCACTGGAAAAGTAATAGAGAAAAGAAATAATATTTTTCAATTCACCTCATACAAATACTGTAGTGCAATCTCTTTAATATGAAAGTACAATTTACAAATTTAGATTTTTGTTGTTGTTATTGTGATAGACTGAGGCCAGCTGGGAACAGCAGAGTAGTAGAAGGGAGATATACTGGCCACTGGATAAGCAGTTTTCTGTTCCCTGAGTGACCAGAGCAGGAGCTACTCCAGACTAATGAGACCATCTGACTCCAATTAACCTGCTATGAGGCTGTTAAGCACCTAACTCTAACTAAGGCCCCTCTAATGCTATAAAAGGACTCACTCTAGTCAGGCCAAAGGGAGCCAGGGAGCCAAAGGAGAGGAAGTGCACGTGAGGAACTGGGAGCTAGAGGTGTGCAAGAAGCTGAGAGTGAGTAGGCATACTGCTGGAGGACTGAGAAGTACAAACATTATCAGACATCAGGAGGAAGTTTGGTAGTGAGGACAAAGAAGGTGTTGGGAGGAGGCCATGGGGAAGTATTCCAGGGAGTTGTAGTTGTCGCACAACTGTACCAGAAGGCACTCTAGACAGCTGCAATCCAAAGGGACCTGGGCTGGAACCCGGAGTAGATGGCGGGAGCAGGTTCCCCCCAAACCTCCCAACTCCTGATCAAACACAGGAGGAATTGACCTGAACTGTGGCTTCTACCAGAGGGGAAGGTCTCCGGGCTGTTTCCCGACCCACGGGGTGAATCTGTGAGGCGAGAAAATCTGCCAATAAGCACAGGACCCACCAAAGTAGAGGAGGAACTTTGTCACATTATATAACTGCACTCAAAAACAAAACAATGTAAACCTTTAAAGCCTACAAGTCCACTCAGTCCAATTTTTGTTCAGTCAAGTGCTAAGACAAACACGTTTGTTTACATTTATGGGAGCTAATGCTGCCCGCTGTCTTGATTTTCAGGGGGAATGGATTCCCTTCCCACAATGGAATATCAAAGAGATTGAAGATTAAAATTTACCTCACCCACAGAATAAAATCAGTTAAACCCTTTGAAGGAAAACGTTACCTGTATTGACAACCTCAAGAAATCAAAAAATGATGTAACCTCCCATAGTCATGAGATTGTCTCCCAAAATCATTATATTTTAAACAACCTCCAATCATTTTTTTAGTCTGTCTTTTTAACTCCCCACTGCCAATGTGTGTGTGATAATTTCAAGTTGAAGAATCAACCTTTAATGCATACAAAAATGTACATGTCTTCCTGGCTGCTAAGATGGAGACTATGCTTTTTCTCCTCATCCCTAAGGTAGGTGAACTGCCATCCATTTCCTATTTCTCTCTTGATTCTCTTCTCTTCTAATTTTCTAGTTTATTTCTTTTGCTAAAGGAAGGACTGGATGATAAATAGTTTGAGAGCCACTGAGCTAAGTCATGCTGAATCACAATTCACATTCGCACGTAGAACTTAGGTTATTTTTTAGGATTGATGAGTTTCCGATAAATGTGTTAAAGATTTTTATATCAACTCCTGCTTTCTGAATTTAGCCAAACCGGGTGCAGAGTAACATGTCAGGAGCAAGGTTTTAGACAAAAATCAGACACTACTCTATGCAGCAGAATCATGCTCCCAACTTTTTATGCCTACATTGTGTGCCACAACAAAAGAGAAATATACTCTGTTACTATATAACAGTAACTTTATGTGTTTATGCAGTACTGCAGTGTTTCCCAAACTTGGGATGCTGCTTGTTTAGGGAAAGCCCCTGGCGGGCAGGGCCAGTTTGTTTACCTGCTGCATCCACAGGTCTGTCCGATCGCGACTCCCACTGGCCAATGGGAGCTGTGGGAAGTGGCACGGGCCGAGGGACATCCTGGCCGCTGCTTCCAGCAGCTCCCATTGGCCTGCAGCAGTGAACCACAGCCAGTGAGAGCCACAATCGGCCAGACCTGTGGACACGGCAGGTAAACAAACCAGCCTGGCCAGCCAGGGGCTTTCCCTAAACAAGTGGCATCCCAAGTTTGGAAAACACTGCAAGACTGTAATAAATAAGTATGAAATAACTAATCAGTGTTAGCTAATGGGCAGCTAACCAGGAACTAGCATCCTTAGTGGCAGCATTGTTATGTCATCTCCCTGCACTGAATATTTCAAAAATATTAAATGCTGAAAGTATTTGTAGTATTCCAAAAATGGCCTATAATGACAGAGTTTCTATGCAAAAGACTGTATCAACCATTCAGATAAATAATAATGTTACAGTACAAACAATCTGTGATTAGTTGAGCCTTTTGCAAGAAGCAATGCTCCCCTGACACTCCTCCCTCCCTCATTTCTCTGGAACATCTTTGCAGCACTAAGCAGCACTCCCTGCTGCCTGATGCCCTGGGAAGCTGTTGCCACTTCCCAGGTAGATGAGATGCCTCAGGGCACTCTGAACAATCAGAGAGAAGCTGTTGCCTCATCTAGGGTAGTCCTGAAAATCCTGGGAATGGACAAGCTTCTTGCATTGTCATAATGAAAGCTCCTCCTTGCTTATAATCCTGAGATGCTCAATTAATTCTGGAGAGTTGGCAATACTGTGTTACTTGTTATGTTATGATTTTCTAGAATCTCAATATTTCTGAGTATCAGAGGAGAGCTGTGTTAGTCTGTATCCACAAAAACAACAAGGAATCCGGAGGCACCTTAAAGACTAATAATTTATTTGGGCATAAGCTTTCTCCATGCATCTGAATAAGAGGGATTTTTACCTATGAAAGCTATGCCCAAATAAATCTATTAATCTTTAAGGTGCTACCGGACTCCTCGTTTTCAATATTTCTATGCTCTTTCAAAAAGAAAAGGTTTAATGCTTTCCTATAAGTCAGGGATTGGCAAACTTTGGCACATGGCCTGCCTGGGTAAGCACCCTGGTGGGCCAGGCTGGTTTGTTTACCTGCCACGTCCACAGGTTCGACTGATCGTGGGCTCCCACTGGCCGCAGTTTGCTGCTCCAGGCCAATGGGGGCTGCAGAAAGGGGTGTGCTTCCCATGTGCCAAAGGTTGCCAATCACTGCTATAAGTATTATCATATACTTCTGAACTCCACATCATTAACCTTTCTTGTCTCTTCTCCCTGCTGTCTGTCTTAAGTTCCGGTCCTGGGAACAGCAGTTCGTCTGAGAAGTTCTAAATCAAGAAATGCAGGTTCAGCACTTAGATTCTAAAACAGGGCTCAGCAACCTCCGGCACGCAGCTTGCCAGGGTAAGTACCCTGGTGGGCTGGGACAGTTTGTTTATCTGCCACGTCAGCAGTTTTGTCTGACCACAGCTCCCACTGGCCATGATTTCCCATCCCAGGCCAATGGGGGCTGCGGGAAGCAGTGTGGGCCAAGGGATGTGCTGACCATGGCTTCCCGCTGCCCTTATTGGCCTGGAGAGGCGAATTGTGGCCAGTGGGGCCGCAGTCGGCCAAACCTGTCAATGTGGTAGGTAAACAAAGTGTCCTGTGCCAGAGGTTGCCAACCCCTGTTCTAAAAGAACTAGAAATGGTTGAGGGGAAATGGAAGAATACTTTGTGAAAACCTTATTAGATTTTTCTCCTTTTTTGAGGAAAATTTTTTGTTGACATTTCAGAAAGAATCTAGGCAATAAGGTAATAATAAATGTTTT
The DNA here is from genome assembly GCF_003597395.2 of Chelonoidis abingdonii. NCBI lineage: Eukaryota > Metazoa > Chordata > Testudines > Testudinidae > Chelonoidis > Chelonoidis abingdonii. The sequence continues at coordinate 170,261,306 of NC_133770.1, read as the reverse complement.
CTTATCAGATGAGCTTAGGCTACATACATGCCCCATCCCCGTCAACCTGGAATTGGAGATGGATATTCCACTCCCTTACAGAGTGGATATCCCAGCTCTAGTGTTTTATTAAATGTATCAACTCCCTAAATATTTATCAAATATGGTTCAAAGGGACACCTCATGGCTAGTGGTAGAAACTGATGTATAAGTGTCAATGTCAGATGTCAGCGTCAGATCTTTCCAGAGAATGATGCCAAGTTTTTTTACTTGTGTTTCTAGCTTTTGAGCTGTTCACTTGCCTAGTGTTAGTGTTTGTTACGGTTTTTTGATCTATGATTTTGCAGTGAAAAAATCAATTAAGGAAAAAAAGAGTGAAAATGCAAGCAGCTTAACTTTTATTTTTTAAGTTACATATGGGACACACAAAAGTTATTTTATCAGTCACAGAATGATGCTAGAACATTTACATAGCAATTATCCTCTTGCCTTAATAGTTTCTTTAATAGGATGAACTTCTTTATTTTTTCAACCCATGTTGCTTTTACACTGGAAAACTTCACTCTATGCTTGTCATTAAAGTGAACTCAAACCATGCTCAGACAGATTTACTAAGCTAAAACTAGCACTTTGTTCTAGTCTCTTTCCTCTCCTGCTGACTATTTGATTGGAAGGAGACACATGGGGGCCTGATGGTCTTTTCCCTTTTCTTGGCAATAAGCAGAGGAATTATTGCACTCTCTCTCTCTCTCTATCACTTTTTTTCTCTCTCTCAGCCACTGGAAGGCAGCTCTGTCTTTTCTGTACCTCTCCACTTCCTTCCTTACTTCCAGCCTCCATTTTGGGGGATGGGTGAAGGCTTTCTGCTATTTCCCAATGATCTGTAGCTGTTATACCAGATATTTCATTTGTTTAGCAACTTTGAAACTTGCTTATTGCTCACCTCATAAAACTGATGCTCTGCACTCTGGCCAAATGCAAAGGTGATATAAATATTGGGGTAAGTTATGTGTTAGTTAAGTCCTTCTGGTTTAGTTTACATCACTTTCTACCCAGTTTTACTTGCTTTCTCTGCTATACTGTCCCATGTGTTTCCTCACTATGTAAATTATACACATTTACAAATTTTCAACTATGCCGTTATTGCCAATTCTCACTATTGTATTGCAAGTCATAATATATTGTGTTTTTCTTAAAGCCCCAGCTCCATAAGTCACGTGAGCACATAAGAATCTTAGCTTTCATTTTTTTAAAAAAATTGCTCTCTCATGGTTACATAGAAAAGTTGTACCCCAAAGCCTCGAAAGCAAGACAGAAAATAAAAATATATCTCACTCTTGCACACAGAAATGCATGGTGTTGGTAATACTGCTACTTTCACATGATGTTTCGTGTGCTGTGGTTTCATTAAGGGAATTCTATCTGCAGCTTCTGATGCTTTTCCCCCCTAGTCTTAGCACATCTAGATATGCTGGGGCAGGGAGAAAAGCAACTATCTGCAGTATTTATGAAGTGCAGAAGAGCATGTTTTCAGTATAAAACAGTGTATGCGTCCATACAAAAATTCTACATTCCTAATCTCTTTACTTTGCTAGGGTGTTCTGTCATGTTGGTTAGTCAAATTGCCTATTTTGCTCTGGTGTCTCTTTTTATATCTGAGTATGTATCTTAAACTCTATAAATCATACGCAAAAAAAAATTTATTTAGGATTGGTTATTCCAGTTCAGTGAGAAAAACAAGTAAATAAATAAATCACAGATATTTTATATAACACTTTTTCTTCCTATACCATAGAGGGGAATATTTTCAAAGCATTGAACAGCGATAAAGCCTCTCAATTTCCATTGGTGCTAATGGAAGTTCTCCAGCTAAAACCCTGAACATCGCTTTGAAAAGTAACACTAATATAGATAAAAGTGCACATTTCTTCTTCTTTTGGGTCTGGACAAAGCCTAGTAGGATGTTTTTCCCTCCTGTCATTCTAATGTATTATCTTAGGTGTGCTCTGTGAAAGCTCAACTCAGACATATCTTTACTCTCCTACAAAAGAGTTCCCTTTGGTTCAAAAATAAAAGAAGACTTCATCAGCTTTCTTCTTTCTTTTATACTTGTAAGCTCCTCCTTTCCTTTCCTTTCCTTTCCTTTCCTTTCTTTTCCTTTCCCTTCCTTTCATCTCATCTCATCTTCTTTTTAAAGAGCAAATTTATGAAGAAAAGGAGAGGCAGAACATTGAAACTTCAGTCATGTCTGGGTGGTGGTGGGTGACCATCTGTATGGGCCCTTGGAAAGTTCCAGAGGGGAATTCCCTGGAACCAAGAGCTTCCTGTCTATATTGTTTCTTTGGGAAAAAATTCCCAATGATTGTTGAAATGAGGCAGATCTTCCTTTGAAAGAATTCATTTGAGCAGGTTACCCAGCTGAGATTATTAGAAGAGCCAAACCCCTCCCAAGAAGAACTGGAAGACCTCCTGTGACTGGATTTTAGGGAACTGATGACTCAAAGCCAGAATTCTACCCACAAAGAAGGGTTAGTTTTATTTAAACTCCGTTTCTCTTTGTCTATATTAGCGCTACAAAAAAAATCATGGAATAGTTTTCCTTCAGAAAATGCAGTTTTGTCAAGATCAAAACACTTTCTGGGATCATATCAATTTCCATTAAATTTTTGACAGGAACAAGTCTATAAGATTTGTTTTCACTTTCTTTTTTTTTCAGTAAAGTTGAAAAGAAAGATTTTTGCCTTATAATTTAATTTAATTTTGTTTTGACATGATAAAATTAATATATATATACACTTTTTAATATTTGGTATTTATTATGTTTAATATTGTGTATCGTATTGTAACATTTTGTCATTATCAAAAAAAATATTTGGATGCTTCTGAATCAACATATTTTCAGGATTTCTGCTTCACCGGTTAATTTGGAAATGTCAGCTTTTTGTTCTGGTTCAAAAGGTTAACACATTTCAAAACATCAGAATTTCTTGTGGGACAGTAATCCTGTTTTCTGGTCAACTCTAGTCTGTACATAGCACCCTGCCTAGCTGTACAGGGAGAGTGCATTCCTGTAGTCTCATTTGTCCTAAAGATCTCTAAGGTGTTTAATGGCTAAGAGTCCTAGTAAAGGGGAAATCCCTTTCTTTCAATTATAACCTCACTGTAAAATGCATATTCATAGTGAGGGACACAGAAGTTCTACAGGTTGCTTAAGTGGTACTCCTTTTTATATGCTGTAGGGCCTACTTACGTCACCTAATCTCCATGAAGAGTTAGGGGTGACTGAAGTTCTGGCCAATAACTTTGGCTATTGGTTATATTCAGAACTGCTGTTTCGTGGAAGAAATGAACAGGATATTTAATTTTAGATAGTAATTTTAAATAAGTTGAAGGCAACTCAGACCCTGTATTGGCAAGCTGATTGTTTAAATCAAAAGTAAATAAACACAAATAAATCTCTCTAAACTTAAAATGTTTACTGGGAGATGACAGGATCTCCATTGATAAAAATTGCAACCATCCTTAGTTTCAAGCTCATAACTGAAAACTTTGGCTAGCAATATTGGTTTGGTCTGAACACGTCTATGTTTACACTGAAGACTAAGGAGAATTTCTCTGTAAAGTCTGAAGGAAACTGTTCAAACCAAATTTGAATTATGGATCATTTTAAAAAATCCCAGTCTGAAATTTTCTTTTGTGCCCCTCAAATGTCTTGTAACTACCCTTTCAAGCTTTTCAGTTATATACATGGGTTTTCAAGGAGAGTTTTAGATATTTCAAGAAAATAAAATGTAATTAAGCCAAGTTATTTATGTTGTATCTCATTATCCATATACTGCGGCTTGTGTGAGCAGTTTGCTGCTCGGTGGCTGGTTACAGGTTAGAGAGAATACTCTAGTCCTTCTACAGACTGCATCACCAATGTCACAGAAGTTTCCCTTAGTGCAAGACCTTTACGTTGTTTGTTTTTCTTTTTTTCTTTTTTATTCTCTATTTTTTTTCTTTTTAACATTCAAGACCCGGGGTTTAGTTGCCAGACATGCAATTTTGCATGGTTCTCTTGTAACTGGGAATTTGTAGTTGGAAATTAGTTTCAGAATGGAACCCTACTGTGTGTTTCTGTAAACCGTGAAGAAAACTAGTCAAGCTGTCTTTAACTAGAAAAAATGCTTTAAATATAGAGCTTCTCACTTGATAGTCCAGGTTGTAACCAGCATCCTATAATAAACCCAGTGGACATTCTCCTTCAAATGTAGAATTAGGTGAGTTCTGCGATCATTTTCAGGATATATTAGAATATTCCTTGAGAATTTTAAAGGTAGTAAATCAGACTATTTTTTACGGGTGCTAAAAGTACACTCTAAAAAAGGTAATGAACATCTCTAACTTTATTTTGATGTGTTCCTCTAGCTAAAATTACAACTGATTGTAAAACGTAGAAGTTAAATGCACTATTAAATACAGTACCACTAAAATCTAGGCCATATAATAGCTTGAAAATAAACTTTAAAATGTTTGTCCACAAAATAGGTGTTATTTGTAGCTATATCAATGAATTCATTATAACATACACATGGCCCAGTGGATCCTTTAGAGGTTATGCAGGAAGAAAATGGAATCCTCCAGCTAGAATAAATTCTGAAGAATAGAGCAAGGTAGGACAAACAGAAGATCTTAGGAACCTATACAGCTCCAGTATCAGAGGAGTAACCATGTTTGTCTGGATCTGTAAAAAGCAACACAGAATGCTGTGGCACCGTAAAGACCAACAGATATATTGGAGCATAAGCTTTCGTGGGTGAATACTCACCTGATAAAGTGGGTATTCACCCACTAAAGCTTATGCTCCAATATATCCGTTAGTCTTTAAGGTGCCACAGCATTCTTTGCTTTATACAGCTCCAGGGATTTGCAGGGCAAGGAGAAGTAGAAATAACCAGGACCCTGTACCTCTGTGGAGCTCAGAATTTCCACATGCCAGATGTATCTGCTGAGAGTCATGGACCCTGTGAAGCATTATGTTGTACACAGAGGCAGAAGAAACTGAGTCCCTGGAGAGCTCCTGTATCTCAGATATCAGAAGAGGTACATGGAAATTTATGGAGCTTCTGAACTCAACATACGATTCAATTGGAAAAAAAATGATATAAAATGAACATGGCAGACATTAACCGAATTGAAAACTAGCTAACTGATAAGTCTTAAAATGTAACTGTAAATGGAGAATCATCATTGAGTGGGTCTGTTTTCAAGCGATGTCACGCAGGGCTCAGTTCTTGGCCCTACGCTATTTAACACTTTTATCAATGACTTGGAGAAAATATAAAATCATCACTGATAAAATCTGCAGATGACACAAAAACTGTGCAATTAGTAAATAATGAAGAATACTGGTCATTGATTCAGAGAGATCTAGATTGCTTGGTAAACTGGGTGCAAGCAAACAACATGTGTTTTACTACATCTAAAAGTAAACATATACACCTGGGAACAAAGAATGTAGGCCATACATACAGGATGGGGACTCTGTCCTGGGAAGCAGTGACTCTGAAAGAAATGAAGGGGTTGTAGTGGATAATCATGAGTTCCCAGTATGGAACATGAGTTTCCAGTATGACACTGTGGCCAAAAGAGCTACTGTGATCCTGGGATTCATACATAGGGGAATCTCAGCTAGATGTAGACATATTATTTTACCTCTGTATTTGGCACTGGTGTGACCGCTGTGGGAATACTGTGTCCAGTTCTGGTGCCCACAATTCAAAAAGGATGTCAATAAATTGAAGATGATTCAGATAAGAGCCACAACAATGATTAAAGAATTAGAAAAGATGCCTTATAATCAAGGAGAATCAAGGAGTTCAATCAATTTATTTTAACACAAAAAAAAGATTAAGGAATGACTTGATTACAGTCTATAAATACCTACATTCAGAACAAATATGTAATAATGGGGTCTTCAATCTAACGGAAAAAGGTATAATACGATCCAGTGGCTCAAACTTGAAGCTAGATCAATTTACCCTGGAAAGAAGATGTAAAGTTTTAATGGGTGAGAGTAATTAATCACTGGAACAATTTACCAAGGGTCATGGTAGATTCTCCATCACTGACAATTTTTAAATCAAGATTGGATGTTTTTTTCTAAAAAACCCCAAACATGTTCAATTAATTATTTTGGAGGCACTTCTATTTCTGTGCTGTAGAGGAGGTCAGATTAGATTAGATCTCATTGGTCCCTTCTCACTTTAAAATCTATGAATCTAAAAGCAGAAAAAATGAAAACGAAACTAGTAAACAAAAATGTTAACTTTAAATTAAGGGTGTTATTCCATACATGTAGCAAGGAACATTAAAATTACCCTCCTATCCATTGTATTTAGAAGTATGAAAATGAACTATTAAGGGCAGGTAGATAAGTATTTCATATTGTGTAAATAGACAATATGATATTGATACGTGTATATTGAAAATATCTTTATTCTGTCTTTACATGGCCATCTACTATACAACAGGGGTATGCTTGCATATGCTCGTGACTGAGCCAGGAGGAATAAGGATGTGTAAAAATCTGTACTCCCCTGCATGGGTGACTTGCATTGCCAAATCCTATGCAACGGGGCAAGCAGGCACAGCTGGGATGCTGTTCTCTTTCCCGCACAGTTAAAAGTAGGCAGGCAGGGATGAAGAGTGGCTGGCATCTTGGCTCTGCCTTGTGCCAATGTGCCAGCTAGCCCAGCTAACTTGACACAAAAGGGGAAACAAGCTCCTCAAGGAAGAGTGTTGGTGCAGCTTATTTTCCCATGGAACTAGGAGGAAGGAAGGAACAAAGGTCTCTGCACCTGCTCTTGGGGCAGTGCAGTACACATTGCCCCTAATTCAAGTTAGATTGTGAGGTGACAATCCAGCCCATAATACTATGGCTGGAGTCAGTGGGAGTTTTGCCATTGTCTTCAATTAACCTAGGATTTTATCTTGCATCTTCAGATAATTTTTTGAATTATTGTCTACAAATGGAAAATGCAATACAGTCTACAAGTACATTGACTCCTTTATGCTCTCCATGGAAAACTGTAATGTACTTGTCTGGTTTACTGAACTGGAATATTCTGAGTTTTATGGTCTATATATGCTGAAGCGCTTGGACGTGATCTGTGTGTGGAAGCTGCACAAATGCAGGGTGCATAGACAAACTACAATGTGATTTCCAGCATGTATAACAATGATGATTAGCACACATTGGGTTTTGTGCCATGGTGAAATAGGAGATGAAGTTTCTGGAATTCATATGGAAAATAAAGATGAGATAGTTAGTGGGCTCTTGACCACAATGGGTGGCTGAGCTGGGAGACATTTGAGTATATTGTATGTATATGGAGACTAAGAAAGAGACAAGTTACTATTGCTTGTGCCAGTTCCTTTAATATTCTGGGATGAAGATTAATGCAAGATGGACTGCCTTTCCTTAACTATGAATTTCTATATTGTTAATATTTAGGTATGTTTTATTTTTAGCTCTACAGTTCCTTATCTTAAAGTTTATAACATTTTTTTTTCTAATAAAAAGAGATGCAAAAATGTGATTCTGTTTTTTATCTGAATTTTGACCCACCAGCAGCCCTTGGGAGGTGGTTTGGTTTCGGCCTATCTCTAATATCTTTCCAAAGATAAAGATAGAACATGTCAAACTAGTTTTAAGTAACGAGAACATACTCTGATTCTTTGATTCAATCTATAGAGGTCTGGGTTGTAAGGAAGTTCATGGTGGAGGCTCTTATTGGCTGAGTTGCATTCTTTTCTCATAGAGATTTTATGTCTTTTCTTTGTCTTCTTGCCTTAAGGTACAGTAAGTCATTTTACTGAAAGTGAGTGACCTGTCCTCTTTCAAGGGCAAAGAGTTACTAGTTTTCAATTCATCAAAATTCCTACTAAATTTTTCTAGCATTTCTTGGGATGCATATTATGAACTTTTCACTTTCAAAACTGTGTATACATACCACACATTTTTAGCATTCTGGCACTTCTAACATCAGACACTGTGACAATCTGTCATGGACAGAAGCTACAAAAGGTCAGCTAACACAACATGCTCACTACCTAATAACTGAGCATCATGTTTTTGTGCACTTCTTGAAACTGCAGGTCAGTGAATGGCAGCGTGAGGTTATGAACCATACATTCCTAATACACAAATAAACATTTTGTGCTTGAAGGACTTTCCTTCCAATGCCTGGCTGAAGTCATTAACAATGACAAACTGTAACACCTGCAATCTTATAGGGTGCCAGAAACAGACAAGACAGAAATGCCCCACAAAAAAAGACTGTCAATATCCCAGCGAATAAGTGTAGAAAGGGCAGATTGTACTACACTTCTGTGTTCCAATTGTTACAGGAATGATTAAAATTGTCTTCTACTCAGACTGCCAGGTTAGCACTGTTTTGTTATCAGTTCTTCCTGGATTCTGATTTAAGAGCGACACATCTCCAAATGTAACACATGGGCTTAAGTTGCAAGATTAATGATCCAATTTCTATGCATATTAAGGTTTGCAACTTTTGGATCTGGAGTATGATTCTGATCCAGTAAACATGGCCTCTTTGTACAGAACAGAACTTTATTGACTGGAGAATGAGATCAACAATAATCATTTTCAGTTTATTAATTGCTTATTTGTCATCTCATCTGAACTCTAGCCTTCTGGCTTTCATTTTTCACCTTCCTACAGCAGTTTAACTTTTCCTGTTGGTTTCCTCACTATAATTTGTTATCCTGATATTTAAAACCACATGCTCAGAAGCAGCCATGAAAACTTCCTTAAAAAAGACATGTTGTTATGAAATTGGTATCATGACTAAGCTAAAGAGGAAGGAAAGTGTTTGGTCAATTATTTTGTTTCTACATTAATAAAAATAATTCAACCTTTTTATTCTTTTTTCATTAAAAATATAATCTCTATTTTCCATGGTTGCTGCTTTATAATCAACCCCTTCTGCAATTTTATGCGGATACAAATTTCTAAATTATCCAGTCTATTTGGATAATAAGAGTCAATTTAATTTGCACTACAGGGGTTCTTCTCTGCATACTTTTCTATTTCCTATAGGGATTTAGATATAGTACCTCAATTTTTTTTCTTTTAAATAAATGCAACTGGCTATCTAATTCAGATTGAGAATGTAGTACTGAGAACTACCCCTTAGATCACTGGCAGCCTTAGAAGCCCTAACTGGCATTGTTGTTTTTTTCATCCCCATACTTCAGATCTTTGAAGGAAGGTGTACATTAAATTATCTCCTATTTTATAAGTAGTAATAGAAGTAAGACTTTTCAGTGGGAATAAGTGGGACAAGTATGCAAATATGCACATTGTGCAAATGATTGTACAAACTAGCAGAATCTTTATGAAAGATAGTCAGATACATATCCTCTGTTTTACACAAAAAATGATGTAAAGATCTTAGCTGCCTCACGTGGCAGTCAGTGGTGTTCTCTATCACATTATTAATGTTCTCACTCAATTCTAGTACTTCACAGCTAGTCCATTCAAGGGGGGCTCAGCCACTATGTATTTTTTTCCTGAAAGTGAGGCAAGAGTGGAAAGAATTTCTTTGATAGCTATAGTCAGAGTCTAGCAAATATTTGCAGCAGTATGTGAATATTGTGAAAGAATACTGGGTCACACTGAGCAAGAGTTTCATTATTTTCACTACTGGTTATATACTCTTTTCCTTGCCTGTACCACCTCCATTGCTGGTATTCAACCAGAGATATGCTGTTTATCAAAAGTTAAATATGACAAGTAATGGCCAATTCACAGTCCAAGTTTAGAGTAGCTGTGTTTCTGAAATACAGAGCCTGTAGCTCAATGAACTTAGGCAATTTTATTCGGTGTTCCAAATATGTTTTCAACCAAAAATGGAAGAATTAGTGATCTTCTCAATAGTGTACAGAACTGGATGGTAGATTTTTTTCCCCCAGTGTTTGTTATTTAGCAATATAAAGCACTGAAAATGCTAGGCATACATCATTTCCCATATGCTTTGCTTTTCCTGAGAGTTTGTCAAATTCATCTTCATGAATCTACCTCAGTGACTGAGCTTAATTTTTCCATTTCAGTATGGTGACTGACTACAAGGCACTCTACTGTGGTACACTATATTCCACTGTTCTCCCTGAAGTTTTTTAAAGACTCTCCCAGATTCTTTTAAATCTACTGCAAAAATATTGAGTGAGGGGATAAGCTCTATATCCTGTTAAGCATGAAGGAGTGTATTCCAACATTTTATATGTTTATTTACAAATTAGGTGAAACAGGCAGGTCAATAATGCTCAACCATAGAGTGTGATCCAGACAGATCACTTTTATTTTGGCTTAGTTATATGTGAATGTTGCTGTTGCAAAACTGGCTTTTGGCGACAAAACAACAATAGCATACACACTGCAATGTGACTTATTTTGAAAAAAAAGCCTAGTTTTGGTAACAAGAAACTTCCACCCCTGCGAGAGACTTTTGTCTTTTCCCCTCATTTTATTGTTGACAAACATGCAGTGTAGACACCAATCTTTTTTTCCCAATTCTATTGGCCTCCAGAAAGTAACTCACAATTCCCATGCTGCCAACCCACCCCTCTCCCTTGCAAGCCACAGGAATTTTAAATTTCATTTCCTCCTTGCTGTCTTCCCAGAGGAGCTTCCCAGGTGAGCATGGCTGGTTATGGCACCAAACACGCTCCCGCTTGGATCACTGCTGAGCTGTTGGATCTGATCAGTATATAGGGAAAGGAGTCTGTTCAGTTGCAGCTGCAAGTGACCCATATGAATTGGGACACATACGGGCAAATTTCTTGAGGCTTGTGCGAAAAGGGCTATGATAGGACATTCAGCAGAGCAGAGTGAAGATAAAGGGGCTGAGACAGGTGTACCATAAGACGCTATCCTTGGTGGTGACCCAACCTCCATCACCGATATCCCTATGGATATTTCACAGGCAGCAGAAAGAGGGGGTAAACTGCAGGCTGAAATTCTGGATGAAGAAGTCAAGGTTGCCCCATGGCGCAGGCAGCCAGTAACTTTTCTCCACTCCAGAAGTGCTCAACAGGGAGCAGGAAGCAGATGAGACTCCGAGTAAGTTGTTGTGGCTTGTGTGAGGAATCGAAAAGTGTGAACTGGACATTGCCTTGTGAAGCTAATCTGCATGGCCAAGCAGGGTGTCGATGGTCATCGAGACCTGCAGGGAATCCTTCAGAGAGAGGCTCTGGAAAGTTTCAAAGAGGTACTTGTTAAACCTCTGCTGCAGATTCCAAAGGATTGCAGCCTTGTTTGTTCCCTCATTGTAGGAAACTATACCATGACATTTAGGAATCACTGAACCTGGGACCAAAGCATCACATAGCTGAGCTGCACATAGACCAGGGTGAAAGCCACAAGCATTCAGCTGCTGTACCCTGGTTTCTCTGGTCACCTGCAGCAGAGAGAAATCAGCCAGAAGGTTATCCACCTGTGAAAAAGTGTGGGATAATTTTAGAATGAGTTCCCTGCAAAGCTGCTCTGCAAGTCGTGACTTTTTTGTCCATACACACAACTGTCTTCCCCCCACTCCTAACACTCACCATGACTGGGGTGCCCACAGAGCTGTATGCCTGGCTAGAGTCTCAGAGAGAAAGTGATTTCTACTAGCAAAATGCTCCTTTTACTAAAATGTTTTAATTATTTTCTGGAATGTAACAGTCCCTCTTCTGTTCAGCACAGACCTTGAAGAACACATCACACTCCCCCGTGAACCAGCTTCGTCAAATAAGAAAAAACCCTAGGCGCAACAAAGAAGACATGTTCTGCGAAGTGCTGCAGTGCTATAAAGCATAGACCAGGGAACGGAGAAAGTGCTGGGAAACTGAAAGGAAGGACAGAAAAGTGAATGCTCCTTTTGATAGGCAAGCGACAGAGTGGATGATAGAAATTATGGAGAATCAGACAGAGATGCTCAAGTCTTTGATACAGCAGCAGACAGAGCAGATTTGTGGCCAACTTCCACTGCAGCATATGCAGACACAAAATTATTTTCCAACCCCACGCCCCTCTATGCCCACACATTCCTTTTCACTTTACAGCACTCCTGAGTTTCCCCATCACTCCATCCCCTCTCACAGCTTACATAATGATAGATGGAGCTACATACAGTTGTGAGGTTTTACCCTTTTTAACAATAAATAAAGGCTAAGGTATTTAATGGTACAGTGTTTTTATTCTGTGTTCTACAAAAGTGAATAGCAATCAATTCAATCTTGGATACAGGTGTCTAAAGCATTGCGTTGCATAGATCTTGGGCCTCAAAATTGTACATGGATGCAACAGGGAAGGAACTTTAAAACAGACATGTGTTAATGCCCTTCATTGTCAAAGTGGTTCCTCAAAGCCTCTCTGATGTTAATAGCAGCCCTCTTGGCTCCTCTGACAGCCCTAGCATCTGGCTGTTCAAACTGTGCAGCTAAATGCTCTGCCTCAGTGTTCTATACCTAAGCAAACATTTCACCCTTAGATTCACACAGATTCTGCTATGACTATGGGAATATTATCCTTGGTAAGGTCCAGCCTGCCGGTTAAACCCCTCCAGCAAGCTTTCAAATGGCCAAAGGCACATTCAGCTACAATGCAGCTGTCATAAACAGATTGTTAAGGGTTAATGTCTCTTCTACCTGTAAAGGGTTACAAGAAGGGAACTGGAACACCTGACCAGAGACCAATCAGGAGACAAGATACTTTTAAATTTGGGTGGAGGGAAGCTTTTGTGCATATTCTTTGTCCGGATTGTGGTGTTCTTCGTCTCGGGGGGTTGCGAGAGACCCAGCATTTACAGGCTTTCTAGTTTTTCTTTCTTTCTGTTATAGTAAGTAAAAACGGGAGGTCTAGGCTTTGTGGAATAGTTTTTACCTCTACTTTGCATTGTGGATTCTGGTGGTTGGACTTTTTATATGTGTGTTGGCTGGGAATATTTGATCTGTATTCGGTACTGGGGAAAGTTTCTGTGTTGTAGTTATTAGGGACTGTTATATTAACAATCTTGGAATACAGAGATAATTCTTTATTTCATTCTTTTATAAAGATTATTCTTTTCTCTTTCTTCTTTTTCTTGAGACCCCTGATGATTTTTTTTTTTTTTTTCCCTTCCTTCTTTTTTCTTCCTTGTTTTCCCCCCTTGTTTTAACAATCCAGATGTGGGGGGGAGACCGGGGGAAGGTGGGAGAAAGAGAAATTTCTGGTTTTTCCCCTACGCTGTGGGAATTCTGTTTTGCCCTCTACGAGTTATTTGGGTGTGAAAGGGAAGGGGATACGGACATTATATGCATTGCTAGTATCTCATTTTCTGAACTCTAAGGTTCAGATCTGTGAAGGAATGCTATGACAGCAGCACCTGCTCGGCCTTTTGTTAAAATGCTCCTTCCTGTTGTCCAGGTGCCCTGTGCAAGGTTTCGTGAGCCAGGGCTGTAAGGGGTAAGCTGGGTCTCCCAGGATGACTATAGGCATTTCCACATCCCTCACTGTGAACTTCTGGTCAGGAAAGAAAGTCCCCACCTGCAGTTTTCTGTACAAATCACTGTTCCTGAAGATGCATGCATCATGTACCTTTTCAGGCCAGCTTGCATTGATGCCCATGACACACCCCTGGTGATCCACAAGTGCCTGAAACACCATGGAGAAGTATCCCTTCCTATTGATGTATTCAGAGGCAAGATGGTCTGATGCTAAAATTGGAATGCATATGCCATCAATCATCATGCCACAGTTAGGGAAACCCATCTCTGCAAAGGCGTCCACTATTTCATGCACATTTCCCAGAGTCACAGTCCTATGCAGCAGGATGTGATTTATTGCCCTGCACACTGGAAGTAATACAACTCCAACAGTGGACTTTCCTACTCCAAATTGATTAGCAACTGACCGGTCGCACTCTGGATTTCCCAGCTTCCACACAGCAATTGCAACACTCTTCTCTACCGAAAGGACAGCTCTCAATCTGGTGTCCTTGCACCACAGGTCGGGGGACAGCTCAGCACATAGATCCATGAAGGTTGCTTTACACATCCTAAAGTTTTGTACCCCTGGGTTGTCATCCCACACCTTCATGACAATATGATCCCACCAATCAGTGCTTGTTTTCCTAGCCAAGAAGTGATGTTCTGCCGTATGCAGCTGTTCTGTGAATGCACAAGATGGATTAGGTACAGGGTTTTTCAGCTATAGACACTGGGAATACCCTCCCAGCCTAAGTATACAAGTACAAATTAAAATCCTTTCAGCAAAATACAAATTTGAACTCCTTCCAGCCAAATGATAGTTTGTCAATGAAAGACAGGAAAACAAACACAATTCCTAACTCCTGATCTACTTATACCGTATATTTTAAACTTATAAGAAGCCTATATCGGAAGAGATTGGAGAAGAAACACTGGATATGCCTGTCTGGTCACTACTTTAGAACGGAACCAAGCCAGGATACGAGAACAACAACCAAAAACATAACAGCACATACACCAACTCCTCCCTCAAGATTATTTGAAGATCACTAGCACATGAAATCCTCTACGCGGAGTAATACCATGTATAGATCGATAGTGCACTGACCACCACCAAAAATATAGTGTTTTTTGAGCACTCTGATCTCCCTCACTTCCCTGGGTTTACCCTGGGAAGACTTACTAGTATTCAACAAAATAGAGAGGGAACTGAATCACCTTCTGCCCTTCCTTCTCTCTCCCCCTCCCAGACTCTCCCTGAGAGAGAAAGTAATCCTAACACAGAGAGAAATTAACCTTTCTCTCCCCCTTCCCTCCTTTCTCCCCACCAATTTCCTGGTGGATCTAGACCCCGTCCCCTGGGGTCTCATCAGAATAAAAAAACAATCAGGTTCTTAAACAAGAAAAGCTTTTAATTAAAGAGAGAAAAAAAGTAAAAATTATCTTTGTAAAGAAAATGTTAGGCCTTCCCTTCTTGATTGTAAAATACCAAATAGAATTCCACAGTATGAAATTGCCTGCCTTCCACTGTTGGTTGTACTATGAACCTCTGGCCTTAATATGAAACACTCTTGTGCTTTTGTTAGATGCTTAGTTGTTTTGGGATTGGGTTTTTGCATCATGTTCCAATTTTTCTCTGTGACTGGTCTCTAGATTTACCCTATTAAAATTATTTAGTCTATTGATTATTCTAACCCTAATTATTCTATGAAGAATATCTATAAATACAAGATTTTGTAATCCACAAAACCATAGATTTGTACCTGGGTCTAGAAATTAATCACAATTAAGGGTTTTTATCGACTTATTCTGCCCCATTTTGGAGTTGACACCTAATGTGTTAAGGTGGTGGTGGTGTTTTTTTTTTTAAATCAATCTATACAGAGAGTCTCTTGCAGTTTCAGAACAGTGCTTAAAATGTTAGCAGGGTGACAAATCTATTGTGCAAATCAAGCATATTATTGAATCCTAACATGGAAATTCTGTATATCATGTTGCAGAGTTAATTTTTTTTTCCTACATTGTTAAATTATTTTTGTCTTATTCTGCTCTTTGTATTTATAAGCTCTTGAACAGACTGTTCAGGATACAAAAATAGCTTTAAATGCCTATCACAAATTATAGCTTATTCAAATAGATTAATTTATTAAAACTACACAAAGGGATTTTATTAAATATTCATTTTCTTCTATCAGCACTGATATTAGTAATTTAAGTTTGGCTATAGTGTAATCAATTAAAGTGTAACATGCTGTGAAAAAGGGAGCCGAGCACATTAATTTAATCTATTTTAGCTACTCCTGCTGTCTCAGAAATCATTTCTATGGTTACAAGGCATTTGTCAAAGATTTCTAAAAGAAAAACATCCTGTATAGTTGAACTCTCCCTAAATAAGGCTGACATTTTATTATTCTTTCATGGAATACCTGGTCTGTGATTTCTGTTAAACCCACCAATTTACATCTTATACACACAGAATATGTGGCTACTTGTAAAACTAATCAATAAGACTGGAAAATAATTTTCTAGGTTGCCAGAAGGACTTGCTAGCCTCATCTGAAACATCAAACTGGTTAGTTTCTACTCTTTCTTGAGACATATTAAATGATTTCAACCTGGGTAGTAAAAGTACATGTTCTTATTTCTAAGAAGAGATGGATTCAAACTGGAACCTAATATATGAACAGATGGCAAAGGATGGTGTTTTAATTTTTAATCCTCAATATGAATCCCTGCCTATGGGTTTTGCATTGTATTTCATCTACTTCCAGCATGGCTTTAAACAGTGAAAACCTACAAGAAGGATTATTTTCATGACCATGTCAAAAATTCTGTAAGAGCTCATCTTATGAGAGTAGCGTTAAAGCATGGTAGGTGGAGGAGGGATATCTCAGTGGTTTAAGCCTTGGCTTGTTAAACCTAGGGTTGTAAATTCAGTCCTTGAGGGGGCCATTTAGAGAACTGGGGTGAAAATCTGTTTTAGGATTGGTTTTGCTTTGAGCAGGAGGTTGGACTAGATGACCTCTTGAGATCCCTCTCAACCCTGGTATTCTATGATTTTCGATCACTGGTTGAGATTAAAACTTGCAAACAGCCCTGGACCTTAGCCCTAACATGGCCTCAAATACAAAGTTTTAACAGTATTCTTGCATGAAACACCTAGATTCAGTTCAGAATGGTGTTTCCTTGTCCCCTCTCCAAGACACCAGACAGACTAAGCTTTGAATCTTAATGAAATCAGCCACCACTGGCTCCAACCAAATAATGGGGAGGCAGATCTGTCTTGATCAATAAAAGAACTATGAGGTCTTTCCTAGGTATGGCTAGAGATATTTTAATTATCAGAGAGAAGAGAGAAAGCTTATTATTTGTATTATTGTAGTTCACAAGAACCCAATCAGGATTTGTACCAATGTGTTTACAGTCTAAAAAAAGAAAAGATTGAAAAAGAACCAAGGAAAGGGGAAAAATAGGAAAGTGAAGTGATCAAGGTTATTCTGTAAAAAGCAAAAGAGAGTCCTGTGGCACCTTAAAGACTAACAGATGTATTGGAGCATAAACTTTCGTGGGCAAACACCCACTTCATCAGACGTCTGATGAAATGGGTATTCACCCACGAAAGCTTATGCTCTAATACATCTGCTAGTCTTTAAGGTGCCACAGGACTCTCTGTTGCTTTTTACAGAGACAGACTAACACAGCCAGCCCTCTGATACTTGACACTATGAAAGGTTATTCTGGGCACACTTGTTTGTAACCAGTTTCAAGTTAGTAAAAAAAACTCTGAAAATCTGTCAGTAGTCTCTGTGGTGGCTTTTCTGCTATTTGTGTGTGTGTTTGGAGTCTCAGAAAGCAAATCAGTCTTTCTGATTATGAGGGGACCTCCCACATACGCAACCTCCCCCTTATTGTAATAGACAATCCTGCCATTTCATCCTTGTTCAAGGTGATAGTTCTTAAGGCAGCAAGAGCATATATCAACAGAAGCTAGATGAAGCCCAAAATTTCTCAAAGTCTGAAATACATACCTTCATCTTCAGGATATTTATGTGGAGTTTAGATTTCTTGAAAAACCTAGAAATCAGAGTGTGGGTGTTCCTGTGTGGGCTTCTAAATTCATGGTGGCTTTATTCATGGACATTGCAATTTGGAATGGAAGAATCTGAAAATGTTTTGTCCTTTTTAAAATATTAAATGCAGATTTTGTTCGGTGGAAATGGCAAAAGTGAGAGCTGGTGGGGAGAACATGGCCCACTTAATATAAGATATAAAATATTAAATTCATAGCTTCTAGGGTGCACAAATTCCCAGTTAAAGTTACCTTTTACTGACCATATAAAAATAATCAATCCTCATTGCTTGCTCCTGCCAGACAAACAAAAACAAACTCTGTATTGTAGAGCAGGCAGTATGTGTACCTTCCATATGCTGAAATGTTCACTAGATTATTGTCCATTCTAGAGATGTAAACAAAAATGACAAGTTATATGAAAATCAGTGATTTCCTTGCATTATGTCCACAATGCCACTGCCATGCTTGGGAGTGTCTATGTTGAAATGTAAGTTTGGGCTCAGGCTCAGGCTTGGGCTGAACCCCCACCGCACATTCTATCTACACACAAATCTGTCTGATTCAGGTCAGTATACCCTGTGGACACAGGGCCTAGGACCTGACAAGGGAAAAGGGAAGGAGGCCAAGTTCCAGTGGGACTTGATCCAAAATGAGCCATTTTGCTTTGTGAGCACAGTTCAGCCCCAGGTCCTCGAGACTTATGTACTGAGAATCTACTAACACTGTCCCATGGGTCAGTGTTCCTATCCTTTGTATCCCAAGTCTAGCCAATCAACTCCCTGGAAATGGAAATACTCCTCTGGTTCAGGTACAGCTGCTCGGCATTTAACCTTTCCATTTTATTCTGATCGTTGAGCTTCAAACAGATTGAACCATCTCCTGCATTAACTATGGCCACCAACAAGATGTCCTTTTCCAAGTGCTACCTTTTCACTGGACCACAGTAAGATACTGGTAAATATATGGTGGAAGGGAAGCAAGATGTTTTACTTCAATAAGAGGACCAGAAATAACCACTTGTACCAAGAAATAGTGGACAAGGTGGCAGTGATGGGGATTCAACAGACCAACGACCAGTGTAAGGAGCAGATTAAGCAGCTCAAAAGTGACTTCCGGAAAGCCAGGGATGAGACCTGCACCTCTGGGAACTCCCTATCATCCTGCCTCTTTTGTGAGGATTTTGACTGGATGCTGAATACTGAGCCAAGCACCGAACCCTCAGTGGTTCACAACATCCTGGTCAGCTGGGATGGCAACCCCCAAATCTATTACAGGACTGGTGGGGAGCATGTAGGCACCAGGCTAAGCTAGTAAAGTGACTCTGGTGTTCACACCAGACCCCAGGGAGGCTTTGCTGCTGGAGCAGATGAATCACCTTCTGGGTCCAGGCTTGGAGAAGCTGTTTGGTGATCTTCTGCAGGAGCAGCCCACCAGAACCTGCAGCACAAACAGAAGAGGTGGAACTACCTCATATCTTGGTAAGTTTATGGCTCTATATTTGTTGCTATTAATATACAAATGGGAGGAATTTCTGGTTTATAACGCAATGCAATCTTTTATTACAAGTCAAAAGTAGCAGTGGGTATCTCTAATGGCAGAATGGAGACTAGTGATTTGGCATCATCCCCTGCACCACCCTGTAGAATTCAAAATGGAGTCCAGGAGCACAAACAACAGTTAAACAAGTATTTAATGTTGTTGTTTTTTTTACTAGATATGTGCACATTCTTACAAAGATGTGCTGGGGTATTAAAAATAAGACTGGTATATTGCCTTCGCTGTTAGTGTATTGCAACAGAGAAATCAGCAATGCCACAGTGTTAACTAGCTAATAGTAAACTGTGGGGGGAAATGAAGTGAGAGGAGGAAATGCAGTGCACAAGTGACAAAAACAATGTTTGAAATATGGTGGAGGATTTTATTCAGTTCAGAAATGTGTCATATGAGCGTGGGCTGGCTGTGCAGTTCTTTAAGATTCCATGTTGTCTTGTGTGTTTTCATGTAGTCTATGGACAGATATAGTCAAAATAGGCTGTCTAATAAACATTAGGGAGGCAATAATCCCTGTGGACACTAATACAACATCATGTTAATTCCACCATGGATTTTGACCCAATCCCAGGTGCTGATAGCTGCAAACTTCTCGCACAGTAGAAACTCAAAATAGATAATCACATTTCAGGGAAGGACATTTTTTTCTGGGCCATCCTTTATAGAACACCTGCCCACTCTATTCATGGATGTGTTGCTGAGCCACCATAAGCCTGAAAACCTTTGTGCCATGACTGGCTTGCCACTGATAACTTGGAATTGTTTTGCCATTCAGGAACTCAGCATTGTTATGTCCTTCAGAATGTGGAATCTCTGGAAGGATTGAGAAATGTTAGGTTGTAAACCAGAGCACCCCACCCCAGACTACAATGTTCCGCAGTTTTTAAAGTTGTAGCATTTGTAAATTTAAACTTTCCTTTTTGTTTGCCCTCTTTTTACTCTGCTTAACTTAGTTGTATCCACTTAGCTTCTGAGAAGTGAAGCGTTCCTCTATATTCCTCAAGACTATATTAAAGCTGAGTTTTACAAAGATTCCACAGGCACTTTTCTCTGAGGATGCAATTAACCTTTTTTAAAGTACTGAGACAATACTGAACTGTTTGTTTTCTGTTTTCAGGTCCTGCCAACTCAGCCTTTTAGCCAGACTCCAGCAGGAGACTGGGACTTTGAACTGTCATGAACTGGTCAAAGTGGATGTGTTTCTGTGATGAATGTATGGTGGATATCATGGACAAAACTAAACAAGCAGGTACAATACCAAAGGAAGAAGGATTCAAAGCAAGTGGAAGGACACAGACACAAAGACATCAGTGTCTGAGGGGTGAATTATAGCATGTGAGGAGAGACCTGCAGCAGAGTTTTCTGGAGCAGAAATGTTGCTTGAGGAATGAAGAAACTGCATAGAAGAAACACTAGTTTGAAAGGCTGCTTGTGCTAATAGTCACAAAACTTCATGCTCCTGCTCCACCCACACCATGTCCCGAGTCCTTTTCACCGTACCATGTCCTGTAGAACAGGGATGCATTGGACAATAGCATGTTTGGTGGCTCAAGGAACCAGGACTGAACACTAGTTTGACAGGGCAAATGTGCAAAAAGCATCAAGTGCTTGCTAAACATCATAGAAAAGGAAAGGAGAACAGGAGTGCACTGGACATGCAAAAGTATGGGATTTTTATTTGCACCGGTTTCTCTTTTTTGTATCGGTCAATGTTTGTGTTACGTACTTTTATTACTGGTTTTGCTATTGGTTTATTACTTGTGTTTTGATATTATGATGGTAGCTGGCCTGCCTGATAGTGCTTTAATATGTATTGTAATACACCCATTTCAAATATAAAGGCTTCTGCTTTATTTAAAAAGTGTATAACCATCACTACATCACATCACAGAATGTGTATTTTGAAGAAGATAAAAACATAAGCCACAACTGGGAAGTTATATCCAAACACAACTTCTCAATACTTCTATTCAGAGCGATCCATAATGAAAATCCACAATTTCTTTCACACATACCACCCCACCCCCATTGTTAAGTAGTCATCTCAGTCATAATTAATAA
Organism: Chelonoidis abingdonii; assembly: GCF_003597395.2. NCBI lineage: Eukaryota > Metazoa > Chordata > Testudines > Testudinidae > Chelonoidis > Chelonoidis abingdonii. The sequence goes on along the minus strand of NC_133770.1, from coordinate 170,240,128 downwards.
TTCATGACAATCGCTGTCACATACACACTCCATTCATAGCATACAGCAAGAGTCATTTGCTGTAAAAAATGCTGTACAAATGCATCTACAAATGTACAGGTCTCCCTCTCCCATTGGTCCATGCAATCCATAATGCGGGCACACAAAACATCCCTAATTTTGTTGCCCATGTACATCTTGCCCCAGCTTTGACAGGTGAACTTCCTGCCTGAGTGTACCAGTTCAGCTACTCATTAACTGTCTTAGGTCCTTTAGGGACAAATGTCTCGTCTTTGATTCAAAAAGATTGTGAAAAGCACAGCAAGACTCAATAATATGGACAGCATACATTATACTGGAATCAAATAGTTCTACAAACAGTGCCAGCAAGACTTCAATCACCATTCTACACCTGCTGAGAGTGTAATTAAAATTATTTTGCCAAGGCCTCTGAGAGCAGGGTACAGTTTCCTAAACCTAGAATACGTCTAGAATAACAGGATGGATAGTTACTCCATTTATAACAATGTCATTTGGTGGGAATAATGTCCCAGCCAGTCCCAGCAGGTAGACTCCCACTTCATGGAAAACCCTGGCATCTTGAACTTTTCTAGTGCAGCTCATGTTGGCATCTATAAATCAGCCTCTGAGGTCCATGAGGTTTTTCATAACAATGTAGTAGTACCTTTGTAGTTTATGTATCATGTGCTCCTTGAGGAGGGCAAACTATGGGCATATGAGTCCAGTCAATGGTCCTGGGTAGCAGGAAACCCCATTCTTTCAAAACCAGCAATAACTTCAGGAATATTGTTTTTGCCCACCACCTTGGGTAAATCACACACCTGATTTCCTCAGAAACCAGTTTACCCACTGTTGCCTTTCCAATACCAAACTGGTTAGCAATGGACTTCTAAGAATCTGGGGTAGCCAGCTTCCACGTGGTTATAGCAACCTGCTGTTGGACCAGCATGTCCATCCTTATGCATGTGTCATGACACTGGAGGGTTGGGGTAAGCTGCTCCCAAAGCTCTAGAAATTTAGCTTTCTTCATGCAAAAGTTCTGGAGCCACTGCTGATCATTCCAGGTCTGTGTGATGATGTGATCCCAGGAGTCTGTGTGTGTGGCCTCGATCCAGAAGTGCCTGTCTACAGAGGGGACATCAGCAGCTATCCCAAGAGTTGTGAGCAGTATCAGCCAGTTCAAGTCTGCCATGTCTGTATTCCTTCTTCTCCTACAACAGGTGCTTAAAATAGGTGATGATATGCTGACAAAATATCCTCCAGTGTCTCATGAATGATCTGCACATTTCCTGAAAGAGAAGTGAAAGCCCAAACAGGACAAGTTCTTCAAGAAGTGAATCCTCCATGTTGCTGGCTCTAGTTGCCAGGAGCATGCAGACTCAAAAGATGGCTTGGCAGGATGTGTTGCTGGGCTGCTACAACTTCCTGTAAAGTGTGCAGGATGGACAGTCACCAACTATGCACCACGAACAAATGGCTAGTGCAATTACAGCTAGGGAGGGCTCCAGGAAGCCTTTCATAGGCTAGTTTGACTAGAGTGTAAAATTCAGTGTAGAAGTCTGAGTGCAGATATAAGAACTGTGCCCAAAAATTGCAAACATAGAGTCAATATTCAGAGCAGATGCCCAAGCCCAGGCATTCAAACACTGTGCTTGCCTGAAATACTCAAAATATGGCAAAAATTACATGAACTCATCCAAGAATCAGACCATTTGCTTCATCTAATACCGAGTCATTTTGAAAGTTAAAGAGCAGGTACCCACTATTTTGAATGTTTATGGATGAATGCTGAGAGAAAGCAAAATATCTCCTTAAAGGTGCTTTTTTTAAAAGAACACTATCTTAAATTAAATATCCATCAAGAGGCATCACAACCATACAGAGGTTGTAGCAGTGGCCAGCACAGAACTTTTTAATTATACAGTCTTAGACACATCTAAATACAGTTCCATGAACTGGAAAGATGCCAACATTTTTTGTGGCAATCCCCTGATACTGTTATTATGATGAATCATCTCCATAGGTGCCAGTCCTCTAAAAAACCTAGTCATACACTGCAAAATATGTTTCTTCCAAGATTCCAGACCCCAGCTTGCTCCTAGTTGGCTTTGACTATGTAAAACAGTGTGTGTAGACTAAGTATTAATATTGGATGGGATTTTCAAAAGCACTCTAACATTGGCTACACTCTGCTCCCATTGAAATCAATGGGAATTTACCATTGACTTAATGGAAGTACAGGTAGGCTAGTGCTGATTGCTTCTACAGTGTACAAGCATAAAGACCAGCCTCTAGACTCCTCGCTCAGAAAAAAAGATTCCCACTTGAAGATAATTTTCTTTGAGTATGGATGTTGTGATTAGTTACTTTAACAGTTCAAACACTGTTTAGGGACAAATTCTGAAAAAGGATGTGCAACATATAATGCTTGGATACCATGTATTTAGAAAGCAAACAAAAAACCACCACCAATTTTAAAAAAAAGCAAAATCTTTATGTCCCCAGCATATGTCAAAGAACTGTGGTGAGAGCTCCTCTCTAGTAGTTTGTTCCAAATTCACACCTTCCGCCTTGGGGTGGAGATCTTTCCAGCAGAAATTCACTCAGGTCTCACTTCAAAAAGCAAACAGTTCCGTTTATCATGGGTGCACAGTCCAACTGCCCTTCCAACATTGGCCCCTGAATCACAGATTAGGGCACCTCCTTCCCTTTGGGATCTGGCTGATTCTTGAATGGAATATGGGCAAGAGTGTAGTGACCCTTCCAGGCACTACCCAGCCTCCCAGGCTTAAACCCTAGATTCTAGGCCAGCTGTCTCCTTGAAGCAGCAACAGCAACCCATGCAATCTCCAATGGGACCCTCATTCTCCAGCTGTAGTAGAGCTGACAGCTAGCAGAAGGGCTGGAATGTCCTGGCAGCTCTCTAACCAACCAAGGTTGTGGAGCTGATGTGTTTGTATCTGAACACGTGTCAGTTGTGTATTTCTGTCCAAGTTCTCAATAAGACTTCCCCACACAAAGCACTAGGATACATTCAAAATCCAACTAAAAAAAAATAACATATATAGCATAGTATGGTTATGCCACTTTCCCTCTTCTCTAGAATCCAAATATCCCCCATAGAATCATGGGCTTGTTTCCAGCTCTGTATACAAGTATAGTAACACACATTATTTTAGTATCTCCACGGTATGTGTGTATGAGAGCCTTTTAAATATTGTGACCCCTTACTGTAGCTAAGCTCTTTTAGTTATTGCATAATTCCTATTACTATGGTGACTTTCTTGGTCAGCCAAACAATGTTTTTCATCCCATATTCATCCTTGATTATTTGTCTGACCTGTAAGCAAGTTGGAAGAATAACTTAGTTTTGGGCCCAGTTCAGTTTTCAATGCAATGAGAGACTTTCCATTGGCTCCAATAACATTTGGATTGGAACCCTGGTGAATCCACCTATCTATACATGAATAATCAACAGTCCCGAAATATATATTGTAGAATGTGGCATGTTCTTTCTCACAACTTTCATGTGGAAAGATCTATATGTCTCCTGGCTCAAAGACAGATTTTGACTCTTGGGATTTAATCTTAATTCAAGAAGTAATTTTGATTTAAGATTACTAATTGCTTTATGACTCAAACTCAATATGGAAACACTCTAGAAGCAAAATTATGCGACTTTTTAACATTTATGCACTGTGAGAAATAAACAGCTGGGGTAAGCAGCAGGCATTTCAATATGTTTTATTTATTTATACACAGAACTTTAAGCATATGTCATACTGATAGCATTTACATCATAATATATGTTGTTCACTACAGTTCTGCAAATCCATCAGAAACTGCATGAATATCTAGGGAACGTCAGGACAAAAACAGCTCGCCAATTTTTTTCCCCTTCATCTGGTTTACATCTTGTGGGCTCAGCTTTTCTACATAAAGAATATAGCTAAGGAAATGTATGTTTTAAAAACATAATGGCCTTTCTCAAAGAGAGTGTTTTCCTTTTCTTAATCCCAGTGAGATACCGAAACCAAATAGTTGTGAGGATTCATTATGTGCCAGCAATTAAAACAAAGAGAACCGGAAGAAAGTGGCCATTGCGAGAAATAAATACAAGGATTATGTAGAGATTAAATTAAATAAACTGGAAAATGTGTTTTTGTGCAATAGGTTTTGTAAGCAAAATATTCTTATTTCAGTATTGTAGTTTCAATATAGATTGGCATATATACAAAATATATAGGAACATAATTCAATATGTTCATTAATACAGGAGTTATTGTTTTCTTTGGATATTAATAATAATAATATATATATGCTCCAGCTCAAACATTTTTTTATAAATAATCCAGTCCCTTGTTCCTTTCATCCAAACTTCTTAAAGCCTTTAAAGCTTCTAAGGCCCTGAGTTATGTTGAGAATGGTGAAAGGGTCATGGTTTGAGAAGGGAAGTATGGAAATATTATGCCATTTTAATCCATAAAGTTTCATGATTGCTATGTGGAATCAGATCGTTTGTGGGACTTGCCATATTAGTACAACAGAGGTAGCCAGTACTTTGCTATCTTTTCAATGCAACTCTAGTCCATTCACACATGCTCCCTTTCTGGCTGCTAGTGCTGCTGACAGCACTAGTCAATCCACATCCGATTGGATGCCCTGGCACGCAGATTATATCTGCCCTGTGAGCCTGATTCAATACCCACTGAAGCAATGGAACACTTTAGTTTGATTTCAGAGGGAATTTATTTGGCTAATTCTAAGTGGAACTTTCTTATCTAACATTTTCCCTATATATCAGGGTTTCCTCAAACAAGGGTCGCCGCTTGTTTTGGGAAAACCCCTGGCAGGCCGTTCCGGTGTGTTTACCTGCCCCGTCTGCAGGTCCGGCTGATTGTGGCTCCCGCTGGCTGCGGATCGCTGTTCTGGGCCAATAGGAGCTGCTGGAAGGCTGCTGAGGCTTGGGAGTCCATTTACCCTTTCTTAATCCTTGTGATTGCAGGAGCTGCTATTTTATTCTTCTCCATCCCCTGCAAAGGTGTAGACAACTAGGGACATGGGGACACTTTAGCTACTGTAAAATTTTAGGGATTGCATTAATAAAGGAAACAACGAGTTTTGAACAGAAACTCATTTCTTTCATTTTATTAAAAGTGGACACATTTAGTCATGGAATAAAACTACTCCTTGAAACATCACCTTTTTAAAACATGAGTAAAAAGAATGACAACTGAAAGTACTAAACAACAATATGAGCCTTGGATTTCTTGAAATTCATTCTTCTGCAGCATCTGCCCGTCATCAGTTTTCTCATTGTGTACCTGTATAATTGTGTACCAGTTGAGCCGTGATTTGTCCTACTTTGGATTTGATAGGTTTAATGTTTAATATGTTGTAGAACACTGAAACTACCCTCATTTACAGCATTGGTTGCATGTATCTTAAAATCACTAGTTAACTTTACCATTTCAGAAAACAGTTGAAAACATGTTTGATTTGGCTGAGTAAACATAGATATTTCTGAACTGACTTTAATTATTTTCTGGAAGGTGAAAATTGACTTACATCAGATGAAACAGTAATCACTTCATCCTGACTGAAATCAGAACCGTACACCCAAGGCATGTCTTGAATTTGTGTTTCTGTTATGTTTTGAGTGGTTATGAGAGTCTCAGGAAGTTGAATAATTTTGTAGCCTCTGTTCAAACCTTGACTGAATATTGGACATTGTACAATTAATTACCTTGTAGATGGAGACAGTCGATATTACAACCAGTGGAAGTTGATCTGTTTTTTGCAAGTATATTATCGTCTTGTCTTTAATCAGCCATATTTTAAGTGATTTCATTTTAGCACCTTGACAATACATGCTTTGGTTTTGTACTTCACTTAGTCAATACTCAGAAAGAATGGCATAAGATTGCACAACACTCTTTGGCAAAGTGTTTAGCTGCCTCTTGGTTTGATACAGTCACTGTGTTCTTGGGATAACTGTTTAGAATTTGGCTGAATGTAGAAAGGGAACAGCCTACACCTCATCTGTGGGTTACACTGGAAAACACATTTTAAAAAACATTTTCCTTATGTACCTCCCTAGGTGTCTCTCTCACCAAGAAACTCTGATAAGAAAAAAGACTACACATAACATGACATCTGGAGGCCCTTTGACCTCAGTTATGATGGGAGTGGGGTCAGAGGCTGCATAAGGACATGGATCTATCATGCATGGACCACAGGTTAAAAAACATTGGGCTAGATGGACCATTCTAATCTTTTTATGTTCTTATGTTGTGAACGAGAGGGGAGGCCAGACATTATAGAGGGTCCATAGACTATGTCTAAGGGGTCACAAAAGGTTGTCGTTCCTATAGAACAGTGGTTTTCAACCTGCAGTCCACGGACCTGTGGTGGTCCACAGACTATATCTAAGATTTTTAAAGGGGTTCACACCTCCATTTGAAATATTGTAAGAGGTCCTCAAATTAAAAAAAATTGAAAACCATTGACCTTGACTAGTATCCTGGCTTCTGATAATGGCCATTGAGAATGAACCGAACAGGGCAATTTTCAAGTGATCCATCTCCTGTCATCAACTCCCAGCTTCTGGCAGTCAGAGAATTAAGGAAACCCAGAGAACAGTGTGGCATTCCCGACCTGCATAGCTAATAGTCATTGGTTGAGCTTATCCTCCATGAAATTATCTAATTTTTTCAACCCAGTTAAACTTTTGGCCTTCACAAAATCACAAACTAATTGTGCATTCTATAAAGAAGTACTTCCTTACATTTCTTTTAAACTTACTGTCTATTAATTTCACTGGCTGATCTCTGTTTGTTTTCTGTTTCGTGGAGGGATAAATAACACTTTCTCCATACCATTCATGATTTAATTTTATAAATGTCTACCATATCTCCCCTTAGTGATCTCGTTTTCTAAACTGAACAGTCCCAGTCTTTTAAATATGTCCTCATATGGAAAATGTTTCATGCACCCTAAGCATTTTTATTGTCCTTCTCTGTGCCTTTTCCAATTCTAATATATCTCTTTAGAGATGGGGTGACCAGAACTACATTCAGTATTCAAGCTGAGGTGTACCAAGGTCTCAGAAACTGGTATTCTGATATTTTCTGTCTTCTTATCTATCGCTTTTCTAATGGTTCCTAATATTCTGTTAGGTTTTTGGGGTGGGGGGGAAGGGTTTGACTGCTGCTGCATATTGAGCAGGGAATGATACATGGTGACTCTAAGATCTCTTTCTCAAGTGGTAACAGTTAATTTATAACCCATCGTTTTGTACAGATAGTTGAGATTTTTTTCCCAATGTACTTTGCCTTTATCTACATTGAATTTAATCTGCCATTGTGTTGTAAAGTCACTCCATTTAGTGAGAGTCTTTTGAAAACTGACTATTTATTCCTACTCTTTGTTTCCTGCCTTTTAACCAGTTACTGATCCATGACTCTTATCCCATGACTGCTCCAAGAATTCTAATAGATTGTTGATTCATGATTTCCCTTAACAAAAGCACTGTTGACATTTCACTTTGTGAAAAAAGCACATGAAACTCAGACAGGAGGAAGGATCGGGGAAGAAAAGAAAAAAGCCAATCAGAGGCTCTGGGAGTCAGTCCTCGAGGAGTAGCATTTGGCTGGGTGTATCCCAGGTCTCCCTAGAGATACTCAGAAGTTCTCATGCACAGACAAAGAGGTTGAATCATAGGTGCTGGAACTAGTGTGCTGGGTTTGGTGCCGCACCCCATGGCTTGAAGTGGTTTCCATTAGATACACAGTTTAAAGTTCTGTTGAATGTATCTCAGCTCTCCCACTAAACAAATTGTTCCAGCAACCCCGGTTCAATAGTCTTCATGAGCGAAGGAGGGAAACAGCCAGCTATGGGGCAGAAAGAGTGGCAGAAGCTAAGCCAGGTGAACCTCACACAGTCAGGCAGGTTTCCTCTTCCAAGGACAGCAAACTCTGCTTGTAGAACCATGTACCACTGCGTGAAGAAAGGAGCCAGAACCTGATGCATGACAGACCTTCAATATGGCCTCTGCTATCAAGAAACAGTTGATACCTACGGGAAAAAGAAGGACTTCAAGCAGTCAAGACCAGCTCCCCCTGGGCTGAAGAGAACAAACTGTTGGGTAGTCAGAAGATGGTCCCTGCTACAATAATCAGATAATGTAAAAATGATATTCAACAGCTATTATATTATCTTTAACTCCTCACTGTAATATCAACGCACTGATGCACACTGTGCTCTCTCACAGTCTCATGCCCACTATTCACACTCCGAGCCCATCAAGGCTTTGGGTACGTCTACACTACGGGATTATTCCGATTTTACATAAACCGGTTTTGTAAAACAGATTGTATAAAATTGAGTTCACGCAGCCACACTAAGCACATTAATTCGGCACTGTGCGTCCATGTACTGAGACTAGCGTCGATTTCTGGAGTGTTGCACTGTGGGTAGTTATCCCGTAGCTATCCCATAGTTCCTGCAGTCTCGCCCGCCCCTTAGAATTCTGGGTTGAGATCCCAATGCATGAAGGTGCAAAAACAGTGTCGCGGGTGATTCTGGGTAAATGTCGTCACTCATTCCTTCCTCCATGAAAGCAACGGCAGACAATCATTTCGTGCCCTTTTTCCCTGGATTGCCCTGGCAGACGCCATAGCATAGCAACCGTGGAGCACATTTTGCCTTTTGTCACTGTCACCATATGTGTACTGGATGCAGCTGACAGAGGAGGTATTGCAGTACTACACAGCAGCATTCATTTACCATTGCAAGGTAGCAGAGACAGTTGCCAGTCATTCTGTACTATCTGTTGTGCCATGTAAATTGGCGATGAGATGACGGTTATCAGTCGTTCTATACGGTCTGCTGCTGTCAATGAGTGCTCCTGGTTGACCTTCACTGAGGTCGACTGGGGTGCAAAGGCAAAAATGGAATGACTCCCCAAGTCAATCCCTCCATTATGGTTTATCTAAAAATAGAGTCAGTCCTGCCTAGACTATGGGGCAAGTGTACTAGAGAACCAGTCTATCAGAGAGCAAGAAAGCACAGCTGCTCCGTGTCAGATCCCGCAGAAATGATGAGCTGCATGCCATTCTAGGGGTGCCCCTGCAACAACCCACCCGTTGCTCCCTCTCCTCCAACCCTCCTGGGCTACCGTGGCAGTGTCCCCGATTTGTGTGATGAAGTAATAAAGAATGCAGGATAAGAACACTGAGTTTTTAGTGAGATAAAATGAGGGGGGCAGCCTCCAGCTGCTAGACAGTCCAGGCAGGACATTAACGGTAGGGGAGAGGAGCCCAGCCTCCAGCTGCTATGATAATCCGGCAGGACATAAACGGTGGGGGAGAGAGCCCAGCTCCAGCTGCTATGATAATCCAGCAGGACATTAAACGGTGGGGGGGAGAGGAGCCCAGCATCCCGCTGCTATTGATAGTCCAGGCAGTACAGAATCTTTTCTTACACATGAAAGGGAGGGGCTGATGGAACTCAGCCCTCAGTTGCTATGATGAAGACGGTTACCAGCCGTTCTGTACCATCTACCGGGAATGACCAGGAGTCATTCCTATTTTTACCCAGGCACCCTGGCCGACCTCACCTGAGACAGCCAGGAGCACTCACAGGATGATGAGAACACTATCAGTCCATTTGTACGGTATCATCTGCCACCAGGGAGGGAGGACAGGATCCTGCTATTCATTGCCGCAGCACCGCGTCTACCAGCTGCATTGCACAGACATAGTGTGACATATAAAAAAGTCAAGAAACGATTTTTTCCTTTTCTTCACAGAGGGGAGGGGGGTAAATTGACGCATATACCCTGAAACACCCCGGACAATGTGTTTGACCCTACAGGCATTGGGAGCTCAGCCAAGAATGCAAATGCTTTTCAGAGACTGCGGGGACTGTGGGATAGCTGGAGTCCTCAGTACCCCCCCTCCCTCCATGAGCGTCCATTTGATTCTTTGGCTTTCCGTTAAGCTTGTCACACAGTACTATGCTGTGGACTCTGTATCATAGCCTGGAGATTTTTTTCAAATGCTTTGGCATTTCGTCTTCTGTAACGGAGCTCTGATAGAACAGATTTGTCTCCCCATACTACGATCAGATCCAGTATCTCCCATATGGTCCATGCTGGAGCTCTGTTTGGATTTGGGACTGCATCACCACCCGTGCTAATCAGAGCTCCACGCTGGGCAAACAGGAAATGAAATTCAAAAGTTCGCGGGGCTTTTCCTGTGTACTTGGCCACTGCATCCGAGTTCAGATTGCTGTCCAGAGCGGTCACAATGGTGTACTGCGGGATAGCGCCCGGAGGCCAATAGCGTCGATTTGTGGCCACACTAACCCTAATCCGATATGGTAATACCAATTTCAGCGCTACTCCTCTCGTTGGGGAGGAGTACAGAAACCGGTTTAAAACCTCTTTTTATCGATATAAAGGGCCTCATTGTGTGGATGAGTGCACCGTTAAATCGGTTTAATGCTGCTAAAATTGGTTTAAAGGCGTAGTGTAGACCACGCCTTTTACTTTTTTTTAAAATCAAGTTTCAAACAGTCATGGTTACAGAGACAATTGAAAACATGATTTTAAAAAAAAATACATTATTTTTATCTCATGGTTTTTAAGCCAATCTCATGACAATTTGGGTGACTGATTCATGATTTGGGATTGTAATACTGCCACAGTCTTCTCTCCATCTATATTACCCTCCCCCTCAGACATGTTCTATTTTCCATCAGTTTTCTACATCTCACTTTCTCACTTCCTGCCCTATCTCTTTCGCCACATCATTCTTGTCCCCTGCCTTTCCCTTTTCCCCATTCTTCTGTTTTTATCTGAGGACAGAACAATGAGAGATGGCAGCCATTTTAGTAAGGGGGGAAATCGTGAAAACTCCCAACCTTTCTTCTGACAGCATGAGCAGCTTTACAAACTAAATGCTTAAAGTTGTGACATTCATAATAACATTGTGAGAGTTGGCAACTCCTGGAGTTGCTGGTGCATGTTAGAAGGAAAAATTGGGCCCTGATTGTAGATGAGAGCATAACTTCTGCTCCCAGTTATACCAGTACAACCTCATTATACTGGAGTAACAGACAACAAATTTGGCACATAGTATCTACTGAATTAAAAATATAGTTGTGTAATCTACATAGGATTATGTGTATGCAATTAGTCCTTCAGTAAGTGAAAAAAAAAACAGAGGCTGGGGTCAGTTTCAATACATGGAGCCTTATTCTGCTTCTGTTAGTGTAAACCAGGAGTAAAACTGAGGAAAGTAAGATCAGAATCCAGTTCTTTACTTTTGGTCTGTTAATTTTGTCACTACAATATGGTCAGTTACACTATTTTTTACTGTTCCTTGTGTAAAAATGCATAACAAATGTCCTCATAAAACAAAACCCTGTTTAATTATTTTAATATATAAATAATTATTGTGTCGGGAGGAGAGTTACAAAATATTTTTTATTAGATTGATACATACAGTCCTGTGACTTTCCATTTGCATTTATTTGTGTTCTTTTCTTTCAAACTCTCTTTTTGGATCATTTTTTAAATTTGTTTTGAAATGGCAAGCAAATTGGAGGAAGGGTTATGACTTCTGTGTTTGGAAGATGTTGAGTACAATCTGGGTTTTACCACAATCTAAATAATAATAAAATGATATAAACAAATGGAAGGGATTATCTATTAGCATAAAAATGCTTAGCATGTTGACTCTACATTCAAATTATATTTTTCTATACAACTTAAGAAACAAACTTTTCAATTCAGTATATTCATACCAGTTTGTGTGCAGAATCTATGCATGATTCATGAAGAGAACATAAGTATGTACAGTATGTAAACACTATGTAAATATGTCCCTGCTTGGAGATAGAGTCATTGATGCTCAAGGTTACCCTTCCTTCTCCAGATGAGATGCAAGGAATGGAAAATGTTTTCAACTTCAGCACTCTCCAACTGACAGACTGGCACCTAACATGCCAATAAAACAAGTACATTTATGTCCCAGCAATCAGAAGTAGTGAATTGTGTTTAAAATTGTGTCTAAGATCTGTAGATAAATATAATTAATACAAAAGAGTTGACTTTATTCATGGAAGCCACAGTGTCTCCCTGACAAGCTAATGTTTTGGAAGCCAAAAGAATAATAGCAGTAGCTTTAACAAGCACAGCAGCAGGAAGATTCAGTGGTTGTGTGGAAGTCTAGAAGGGAAGATTCTGTAAATATTGAAGGGTCGTGGTCATGAGAAGTGATGACACCTACAGAAGCACTCTTCAGTCCCATACTCTTTTCCATTTTTACTTTGGGACAATAAGGATACAAGAAATATAGGAATTCTGTTTACAGTTTGTAGTATAAGCACCAAATTCTCAGCTGCTGTAAGTCAGTGTAGCTTCACTGAAGTTAATGGAGCTACATTCATGTACATCATCTGAGGATCTGGCATTAAATATATTATGCACCAAACATACACAAAGTATTATTCAGTTTCTTCACCTTCCTTAATGTGGAGTTGGTTAATAAAATATTATTTTTCTCAATCTCTCTCTCTCTCTCTCTCATATGGCCATTTATGTTTCAGCAATCATACATTTCTGAGAATATTTTGGTAATATTTTCTAGGATATTTTATTGAACTCTGTTTCTACTGAGATTCCATTCAGTGGCACCAATTGGGGGGACGGGACGGAAAATGACCCCGCTGCCCATCTATGGGTTTTGCACTTGCTGAAAGTTCCATAGGATATGGCGCTGGGGTGGGGGGCGTGGCATGACCATTTTTAACAGTGGTCCTGTTCTAAATCAGTACAACAGCCGCCGGAGCAGTCCCAAGCATGGCTCTGGCTATGTGGTATCAATACCATTGAAGTTTGACTCGGCCACTCCTCTGTCCAGTCGAAAGGGTGGCCAGCCCAAACTGTTTTGTGATCTGGCACATGGGGAGTTTGTTCCTCTATGGAAGAGTGCAAGGGAGTCATCTGTAAAATAATTTTAGATCCTGATTGGCTTGGAGAAAAGACTAGGTCATCTTAAAAGATGTACACCCCACTCCTCTATCTGACCTACCAAGTAGGTTTAGCCAACAGCTGGAGAGAAAAAGTACACACAATTTTCATGCAATTTGTATATAACTTCCACTAGAACTACATATAATTTGTATAATGTATTGGTGTGTGCAATCCACTTCAGTATTACAGCCCCAACTCAATAAGTATCTCTCAAATCAAGCAATTACCCCTCATGAATACATCAGTTTTTATTGCCCCCTCTTTGGTACACCAGTTCTCCCCCAAATCAGGCATAGTAGGGGACTTGAATCTACATCTCTTACATCCCAGGGCACTGCCCTAACCACTGGGCAATAGACAATCAAATTTTCTTGAACACTTTCCAAACCTTATTTCAAAACCTCATAATGTGTCATGAAATGGAATTCTTTTCTGGCAACCCTAGGTCTGGTCTACACCTAAATCATAGGTTGACCTAGCTACGTCACTCAGGAGTGTGAAAAATTCACGCCTTGGTGAGATGTAATTAAATCAATCTAATCCCTGGTGTAGACATGACTCGATTAACAGGAGAAGTCTTCCATCAATCTAGTTACCAGCTCTCAAAGGGGTGGATTGACTGGAATGATGGAAAAACCCCTTCTGTTGATGTAGTAATTATCTACACTACAGCACTGCAGCAGCCTAGTGTCAACCTGAAAAGACCCAAATGTATGACAAAGAACAAATATGAAGGACATAAAGTATTCATGCAGGACACAAAGTGCTCTCTCTCCTCATTTCCATAAATCTTTATTTCCAATGTTCATCACTTTCATCCATTTTTAATAAGGGGACACAAAATTTGTGTGGGACTTGGATAACTTTGAGATGAAAATGAGTGACATCCATTGAAATGAGGGACATTTGTGAGATATTCCTACATTTTATCTATTGTTCCTGCTGCCCCTTTATCTCTAACTTAGGCCCCGTTGATCCAAGGGTCTGGAGGATGAATGCTCTCTCTCAGGGATGAAGCAGCTTTGTTTCTGCTCTACACCAGTGCTTCTCTTGCTTCCTTTCCACACCCGTCTCCCAGGTCCAGTCAGATACAAGGAGATACTGTGTATACAGATGCACAGGAGGAGCAGCTGGGAGGCAGGAAGCCTTCTTTAATCCAGGAGATAGAGTCAGAAGTCTTCTTTATCAGATGGTTTCCAATATGTGCCAAAGATACTGAGGTAATTTTTTTTCTATCCATTTGCCATAGTGCCAGTGACTAAGCAGGAGGGAGATGAAGAATAGTAGAGAGAAGTGAAAGGCTGGAGTCTCTGGCACAAGACCAAGCTCAAGGAGGAAATATGCCTGAGACCCCTTTGGAGCAGTATGCATTTCCATGTGCAAAGACTGCAACTGTCCTTGTCATCAGGCTCACAGAGCTGAACCACAGCCCTTAGATATTACAGTTCTCTGGAGATGTGCAAAAATAACAAGCTTCTTCCCTGGATCATAGTTTTATCTCTGGGTAAAATCCGCATAGCATGCTTAACATATCTAGTAAATCAATTCAAAGATAACTTGCTAATAAACTGTGCTTGCAAAAGGCAAACCATTAGTAAAAGTTTACTTTAGGCCTTTAAAATTCTTTGCCTGTCCTCCATTCTCTCTGACTCTGCAACCTCAGGGGATATAATTCCTTAAAATGCAGCTCATCTTCAATTAGCAGAAAGAACATATGTACGTTCTTCATTAAAATCCCCAGGTATCGTGCAATGCAGTTCACTTCAGACTTTACAGTTAATTAAAGCCTCAGACACATTTTCTGATTCTCCAGCTGGCACTGGAGAGTTTTAAAGCTTGGATCACTTTAGATATTACACTGCTTAAAAGCTTGATAATAAACATTAATGGTCATACAGTCTTACTGCCCATCCACAGTTATGGGAAGTTCATTGCTATAACCCCAACTCTTCTCACAACGTAATTAGAAACAAACGGGGTCAAGGTAGGGAACTTGAGCTGTCTTTGTTGGAATAGCTTTATTTGTTTAAGTTCCAGTAATCAGAATTCATTGTTAAATTGCAGCTTGAAGAGGCACAAAGTGTGCTTTGATAGAGGAATGTTGCTAGTTTTTAATCTCCTTTTTAAAAAGTTCTAGGTATTTCTCTGAATCACATGCTTAAATACCAAGGTAATGAATGCAGTTCACCTCCCCAGGCAGTGTAGACTGACTGATTTATAGTTTTTCAAAACATTTTTATAAATGTTATGGTGAAGGAAGGAGAAATTGCTTTGCTTCTTTTTTGACTCCCTGTAGAAGTTATTTGGAAAACAATGGCTCCTTTTGATTTTGTGTACTAAGTAATAACCATGCATAAAAGAATCTCTCTTTTTCTTTGCTCCATAGCTGGAATGATCTCCAGGTATGCAATCTCAGTACTGAACCTCTTTGCCCTAGTAGACACTTGAACTATTCAATCACTCTTCGTATGAGTACTTCTCAATATCTCAGTGCTCCTTCCTCCAGGCCTTCTCACTCTACCCATCTCAACTAATGCTGGTCTTGTCTTCTGTTAGGCTGCTCTCATTTCCTCTTAAGTCTTTTTTTTTCTCTGCATGTGGTTCTTATCTCCTTTCTACAGACTTCTCATTTTCCCTGGATCCTCTTTCTATACCCAGTTGTGTCTCTAATACATGACCACTCAGTCTGCTCTGAAAACACCCCGATTATCACATAACCTCACCCCTGAACTCTCTGTCAATCTTGCTAATTTGGCTGAATCAAATTCAGGTGCCTGCAGTACCTCTTTCTTCTCTCTATATAGTAACATTTTCTTGTTATGTTTATAATGTGGGTAAAGATATTGCTACAGAGATCCCTTACCTCAGGATGAAGCATTAGGGGCCTGATCCAAAGCCAATTGACGTTTGTGGGAGTCTTTCCACCGACTTCAATGGGTTTTGAATCAGGTTATTTCCTTCATAGAAAAAGTCTTCTCTCCCTCTCACCCCACCCTGCCTTTCCATAGGCAGGGCTTTCATATAGCAGAATAACAATTTATACATTTCAATTCATTCAAACAATGCCTATTTTCAAATGGTGTTTCCTGGATCTGACTGATCACTTTCTATTTCGATTAGTCAGACCATGTAATGCCACCTTACACTGTGATTCTACTCTGAAGTTGACTTTGTAATAATGCCATTACCCTGTGGGTTTCCATTTCCATTTCAATTTTAAGCTGTAGTGCTTTTAGGTAATAGTTAGCCTTGCGAACTCATTCTCAGGTCTGAAGGTTCAGCTGGGTTCTTTGGTTTTCACTAGCAAATTATCTGTAATAATAGTGTGCTAGTCAAATACTGCCTTCACTTGTGCTTATACTACTGCACTGTTTTCGAATTGCATCCTAATTTGTGCCTGGATAAAAGACAAACGATATGCACAAAACTAATTGAAGACAGAATTTGGGCCTGCATTTGGATGTGAAAGTCTCAAGCTACTCTCTGTTTTCAGGCACCTGTAGAAACCTCTCCACAGAAGCAGTAAGGGAAACTGTGTGTATTCACGCATAGTAGAATAGTTCTACTGTCTCAACAAAGTCTGTTAAAAAAATTGCAAAAAGAAAAAAAAGAAATTTTCCATTTCCTAAGTTATACAATACCACTCAGATGTTTTGTTACAGCCCCTCCATTGCACATTACAAGTACTGGGGAAGTTTACTACAGACTTTCATTTAAAAGCCAATTGGGAAGGAAGACAAGGGAAGGAACTACTGCACATTCCATTTGAAACTAGTGTTTTTCTGCTCACTCGGCTATAAAGTTATTACTGAGTAAAGGGAAATTGCAGTAAGAAATGTGTTCCTTCTCTATCAAGCCATGACAACATTTCCCCTAAATGTGTGGAGTTGAAACCCTTGCTTCAGCAATTTTTCTATTAATCTTCTTTTATTTCTTTTAGATTCTGGGGGGAAATATGAGGTTTTTCCATTGTGGGTACTTTCAGATTTTGTGTACTGGGATCCTAACCTTAGCTGGTGTAAATTCGGGTTAGTTCTATTGAAATTAGGGAAGCTGCACTGATTTATACCTGATGAGGATCTGGGCCCTTAACTGTATGAATATATTGTATGCATGGTAATGTGAACTAAATCTGTCTTAAAAGCGGCAAAGAGTCCTTTAGCACCTTATAGACTAACAGACATATTGGAGCATGAGCTTTCGTGGATGGGCAAAAGGGGGAAAGGATGCCAGGAGCTTCTCCCTCTTGCCCTTAACCTGGTGCCAATGTATACAATCCAGCCACAATGTCCTTGGAAAGCAGACAAGTGGGCCGACAGGGGCACTGAGTAAGTTACTATAGCTTATTTCTATTCTGGAGCAAGGCCTTTGGTCTCTGATTTGTGTATGGAATAGCACAGAACTGCCCAGAAGATTCAGGGGGCCTGGGGCAAAGCTCGGGGGCCCCTTCCATAAAAAAAAGTTGCAATACTATAGAATACTATATTCTCATGGGGGCCCCTATGGAGCCTGGGACCTGGAACAAATTGCTCCACTTGCTCCTCCCTCCCCCCCAACCCCTGGGCAGCCCTGGAATAGCATATCTACAGGCTGCCTCTTACTCAAGGCTTTGATAATGCCACGATCTAGCCCAAAATAATTTCTATCCCTCTTTGGGGTTTACATCCTTCAGATACTTGTAGATGTTAATCCTTTTTCTTTATTCAGTGTTTCTGTGTGTGTGCACGCACATAGTTTTCTAAATCTTTTTATCACTAATCACATACACTAGCCCTCAATGATTCATGTTTCATGGCCAGGCAAGCTGATATCGATCTCTTATGGGACCAAAACAAGTGTAGAAAGATACTCTGTATGTCAGTTACAATTTTTTGGCTACTTATTTTATCAAATCTTAGTCATTGCAATCATGGTGCATGACTACTCATTGTTATGAAACAGTTGTTTATACCATAAGTGTGTGCATGGTATTCCATGGTCCCTGCCCCATGGAGTTTATATTATAGAGAAAGAAAGAAAGAAAGAAAAGCAGATTTTTCATGCATATATACTTGAATTAAAAAAACATTTCACTGGCTTCACCTGCATTTGTGCACCTTTAGTGCTCCCTCTTTTTAAGTAAATTACTGAAATGAATGTCCATGGCAATAAGATGTTTAAATTAATATTAGAGTGTATTTGTGGTAAGCAATTTTCAAGTGGAAATCTGTTTGCATAAGAAACCTGATTCTGTTGCACTCATCCAATATGGAAACATAAGCATACCTAAAAACTACTAGGCAAGACCTTTTTATCCAGTCAAATCTAACATATCTGGAATTTTAAAACTACAGCTAACTGCTCATGAACGGTTATAGAACAAGAATCAGCCACAAAGATTATTTGGAGAATAACAATGAATACCAAATTAATTTGACTATTTGTTAAATTGTAAGCTTTAAGCAGATAATTCATAAACAGAAGATGAGGCTGCATTAGTTAAATAAACTATTCAGAATGAATTACTTGTTCATCTCTAATAATAAAGCTATTTCTCTTTTGCCTTTTAAAATATATATATTAGGCTTTATTAGGTTGGCATGGGAATTTTGGAACGAGATAGAAAAGTGAGTGAGAATTCACCTGCTGTATAGTATATATGCCATGACATTCTATGCGTAAGGGGCAGCACAGTGCATACATTTACATGAGCTGAAGCTAACAGTGGGATTTCTGGATATATCCTTAGATTGCTCACAGATATTATGTCACTTTTAATTCCTATGTTTATGTCCAGCTTCTCCTTCTCTTCACAGAGAAACTTTTCATATGACAGGTTAAAAACTTTTCCCACTCAGTACAAGAATATTAAAATTCTAAGTTATATTGTAATATTTTATTATAATTAATATTAGATTGTCATTTGACTAAATCACAAATCAGACAAAGAAAGACATATTTGACAGTTGTCCATGTTATAGCACATATGCATGTATGGACAGTGTTTGTCAATAAAACCATTCCTACTTGACTAAGTGATAAGGAAACTTTTGTTCCCAGTAATGTTTCTCCAAGAGGAGTCTGAGTAACAGATAAGCAAATGTGTCAGTATGTTAGGATCATAAATGTTATTTACAGTGAAAGAGTGCAGATGCTCATAAAAATTCTAATGTTTTTCTCTTGTAAATGTGCCAGATGTTGAGTCATATAATGTGGGAGGTTTAACATTAATTATTCAGATCATTTGTCTGTCACTATATTTCCTTATGCCATACAGAATTGGAATTGATAAATATAACTGTTTTATGGGTGTAAGAATTCAAAGTTTGGTCAGAGTGAACACTTCATGCTTTTTTGTTGAAATGTTTAAAATACAATGAAAAGGAGCAACTTATTTTGGAGATGTTTGGGTCCTTTAAACAGTGTGTGTTTGATAGTCCACTGGAGCAAGAAGATGGTGGCTTGATTCTGAGCTTTGTGACAGGCTCTCCACTCCTCTGTCACTTAAAAAGGCATCTCAACTTACAGAGATATAGCATCAAGACCTCCACATTTCAGAGCAAAATTCTCAAAAAAAAAAAAAAAAAAGCTGAGAGAAACAGTGGTCTGCTCCTCACTGAGAACAGACTGTTAGCTAAGCTAAGAGGCAGGGCGAATAAGGAAGAAAGGTTCTGATTTCTTAAAACCGTGTCAGAGACCATAGGGACAGATTCAAAACCAATTGAAATCAATAGAAGTATTTCCATTGATTTTAATAGGAAACTGGCCTGACAAAAGCCCTGCAGGAAAAAGTGTTGGACCTAGAAAACAGATCATAGTATTGTAATCTGAAGATCCCAGGATTGCCTGAGAATGTAGAGAAAAAATGTCTTGTCTGAATTCCTACAAAACATGCTGCCTCCGCTACTAAACATGGCTTGGAGAACCAGTGAATGATCCTGCAAAATGCTGAATGTACTGATCCTAATCCAGCAAAACACTTAAGTGTTTAATTTTGTAGTTAATGAAAAAATTCAAGCATTCAAGGTTAAGCATGTACTTAAGTGCTTTGCTAGATAAGGGTCAGCTTGCTTAAAAATTTCAGAATCTTCATCTTTGTTAATCTTCTTTAAGGAATTGGGTCTGTAGTGAGGTCTGCCTCTGCAATCTATTATTTTGTCATGTTTGCCACAGAGGATAGTCTTGGGCCTTTAAGGGACAGCCATCTTACCATCTCAAATTTAAATGAGAAAAGAATTGAAAAAGCCAGGCATAGCACCTACATATGAAAGAGACAAACAGATCTGCATAAATTGTGAGCCACAGGTCAACGTAAGTGCCCATCTACTGACAAGCTGAAGATGTAGGTGTGGTATAAGCATCCATTCCCTCTCTGCAAATGTGTGGGACACTCAAGATTTCATGACATTTTTTGATAAAAACTCTTGAAAAATTCCATAATGTTTCAATTAAATGAATCTGAAAGAAAATTGGAACCTAATCAAAAGCATCATGAAATCACTTGGAATCTTTCCCAAATTCATTGGACTTTGGATCAGGCCTTGAGTGAGTAATTGTTTGAGGACAAGGGATATATACCAAATAGTAGCTGAGAAAGGTGGAAAGAAACAGGAAGAGTGTATGATGAGGGAAGGGAAAAAGACTGATTCCACAAAGAATCATTGTAATATACCCAAGTAAAAATAGTGTGATAGATTATGGTCCTAACACAAGAATGATCTGCTGTAATATCAGCTTTTTTGTAACATGCAAAGGAAAATACACATAAAGTAATACATTTTGCTTTCTGTTCATTCTCCCATTAAGTGTGTAATAATTAACTTCTATGACTGTTTGAAATACGTGGGACTCATATATTATCTAACTTTTGGGAGTTTGATCAGCCAGCTTATTACATGGAAAATTCAAGACTGGTGTTTACTATTTGTACCTATGGTAATTATCCAACCTACAGGGATAATGGCAAGATTTTCAGCTGGGAAAGGAATTAGGAAATCTTTAAATTACAAAATACATTTTTATAAGAAGATTGACCTAATATTCTAATGAGCAACACTGCCCCAAGATGAAGAGGAAAACAGACACTTTGAACAATAGCTCAGCATAGGAATAAAACAAAGGGGAAGAAAAAGACCTTTCTATTTATTCATACTTGTCCTTTTACTGTTAGTCTCCTAATTTACATACTATGAGTTAAAGTTACCAGCATATATAGAGCAAACAATATGCCTATTAAAAAATGCCTCAAAGTGCTCAGGAAGCAAGATTTAACTTTTACCTAAAGGTACATAATCAACTCTTTTTAAAATATTCCTCACCTTCTCCCTGTAAAGATTAATCAAAAAGTGAAGTTGATAACTTGGAAATATTACAAATTCTCTTATTCAAGAGTGAAGTATTCAGTTTTCTAACTCAGCAGGAGTTTCAGCTGGATACAAAACTAAAGACCTACCCCCTATCAACATCAGTGGGAACAAAATAAAACCATAGACAGATTGCAATTATAAAACTCTAGAAAGTGAGGCTGATGGGGGAAGTGGGGATCAAGCCAATGGTAGGGTATGGTGGCCCTTTGAAATAGTCAAGGACTCAGTAGTAAGGTGAAAAATAAAGGCAAGAATTATATTAGTTGGGGGGGGGAAGTGAATGAAAACAGTAAATATGTATAGAGTCAGAAGGTACTAGATACCTGCAGCTTCCATTGACTTTACCAGAATTGTGGGTGTTCAGCCCCACTGAAAATTATGTTAGTCGATGGTGAGGATCAGCACACAGGAGCTTTTACTTGTCTTCAACATTCAAACTCCTTAACCAAAGTCTGAGGTATAAGATATAAAACAGTATCCGAGTTTATTTGCCAGTGTCCCAAAATGGAAATTCACCACTTTAAAACAAACTTGTAATTTTCAAGTAGTTTATTTAAAGAATTCTGTATTGTACCTTCCTCATCAATCAATTTATCTCCCAGCCCCAGCACCACTGGATCTGCAATTCCATGCAAGCTGGACTTCTGTAAGTTTTGTCTAAAGATACCACATTAAATATTTGACACAAATAAATTATGTCTGCATAGTGTGAATAATTCCTTTCTCTTAATGTCAGACATCTCCTCTGAGGCTATTAACATTTTATCCTCTGATTAACACATTGTTTGCACTATTAGTCTGATCATGCAAACCCTAACTCAGGTGACAAAACCTACTGAAGACCATTGGATTATTCACATGAGTAAGAATCACTCATGTGATGAAAGGTTTGCAAGGACGAATGTCTGCAAATGAAAGGCTTTGCAAATAAAGATTAGGACAAAGGAACAACATATTCTTAAGCACACAAGCGGTTCCATTGATTTCTATGTTGATAGTTAACCCATTTGATTAAAAACTGCAGAATGGGGCCCTGAATTTTTACACAGCTAGATTCTCAGTTCCAAACATGTGAAAAAATCTTTGCTCTGTGTTTAGGTTTGTCAGTATTAAAAGTATTACTTCCACTAGTCTACAAATAGATTTGTTTGCCTTAATTAACATCCTGGTCTGATGGCACACACAATGCTTCCCATATGGTCTGTTTTGACAATAAATGAGGTACTAACTCATTTCCCGCTTGTGGTATTGATGCAGATGCCATTCTTGCCATTAGTGTTTCTTCAGGCTCTCTGGAAACTGACTTTTCCCTTCTGTATTTATGCTGATATTTATTCAAATTGACTTGGTAGCTGTGAGGCGAGAAAATGGAGAATATGAAAGATATGATTTAAGGTAGGCAAAATGTGAATTTTCTTAACAATGAAATGTACATTTTCATTGCAACAGAAAAAAAATCCTTTTTCATCTTTTGGTATTAAATGCGTCCATTAATGTTGTCTCTTTGAAACAAAAACAAAAGGAATGAATGTCTGTCTTTGAAAGCTCTCTAGCCCACTACTTTCCTGTCTTGTTCTTTCTTTCTAATTTCAGTGACAGCAAACAAACAAACAAACAAACAAAAAGTTTCTGCTAGATAATAAACACATTTGCCAAGTTGACAACTCACCTGCATTTGGCAGGTGAAACCCAGAGATTCACTTTGGGTTTGATCCTGTTCCTGTTGAAACCAATGGTAAAACTCCCACTGGTTTCATTGAATCAGGATCAGGCCCTGTGTCACCTTCCCATTCTTCAAACAAACTGAATATACCTGCTATTGGGTATTGAGCAAGTCACATACTTCAGCTTTCATTTCATAAGGACATGAGAAATGTGACCAAAGATGT
>NC_133770.1:170177792-170204258 GCF_003597395.2 Chelonoidis abingdonii | reverse complement strand
GCTTGCAAGAGGGGAATTATTGCCTCCTAGAGGCATCCAGGAGGGTGTGCTATGTAAGTGTCCCAGGTCACTGGGTGGGGGCTCGAGCCGGTTATGCATTGTGTTATTGAAACGGAAACCCTGGATACTGAACCCGGCCCTTGTTGCTGCCAACTCAGAGGGGCAGAAGGGTTACACATATAATCAATTTTTCCTCCTACTGGATCAACTTAGCAAGGCCCCAGATATTACCAAACTGCTCAGGCCAAAGAGGGGCAATCATACATTTGGCGATCCTGAGTTTGACAACTTCATATGAACAGGAATAAGAATAATGCAAGCCATATATTATGAAATACAATGGGTCAATATTATCCACAACATAATTCTACTCACTTAATTAAGTTAAATTGGGGGTTGATTGAGTTAGTGCACAAACAGGATTTTATAATTGTACTATGACAATTACTGTATGATTTTATTTTATTTTGCCAGCCACCCTTTTTGAATAGCAGAAAGGAATAAACCTTTGGGACTATGGGATTTTGTTTCCCATATGCATTACAAATTAGGCCCTTTTTAGGGTTTTTTTTTTAATTATTATTATTAAGGTTAAGTTAGTAAGAGACAGAATTCTATATTGTGTCTATGTTAAGTAAATTAGAGGAACGTTGAAGGCCTGGACCTCAATGTCAATTATTTTGGTTATAAAACTTAGCAAAGTCTTTTTGCTCAATATAAAATACTGCTGTTTGTATTCTCAAAAGTCTCTGTAAAAGACTGTGTGAACGAGGAATGTATGCATCAGGAAAAGATAAGGTGTGAAGGCCATTGTTAACCAGATGTTCAAGAAAGGAAGAGCGAAGACACTTATTGAGACTTATTGACACCAAAGAACTATCAACACGCATCCATAATTGAGGAAGGGCAGATTAACAACCCTGAGGTGGAGACTGGAACCCCTAAAGACAATTGATTAAATCAAATCCGGGAAAAAATGACCCTCTCAGAGGTGTTTTGTACTGTTTTCATTAAAAAAATAACACCAATTAAAGAGTCATAAATTGACACAGCAAAATCCATAGATTTGAACAACAAAAAAAGACTATAAGAACAGGGTGATTTGTCATGGGACTTTGGGTTCATCTTGCAACTACTCCAGGAGCATCGAATCACAGCCGACAAAGCCTGGCCGCCCTCTGTGACCAATCTCGCTGGCCATTAGATTGATCCAGACTCTAAACTAGTAACTATAAACATCGGCTGCAGCGACTGTGTGCATGGTCTGTGTGTGTGACCAAAAAGCATATGCTATCTACTGAATTCTCAATAAATATGGCGTGTTGCCTTCTCCCCTATAAAAAATCTCGTGTGGTTTGTTTAAGCATAAAGTTTTGGTGGAGAATTGCAACATTATGATACCAAAGATCATGTATGAGTAAAATCAATCTTCAATTCATGTTTAATTTGATCCAAGAAATTCCTCTGAACCGCATAGTACTCTGATAAATTTTTTGTTTGTTTTTTATAAAGAAATCTTTCACAAGTTGAAACTCCAGCTAGGTCAGCATAGAGGTTCTAAATTATTATATTGTTGCAGTCCCAGTTATAATAGTAACCTCATTGCACAAGGCAGGAGTGAAGTTATAATGCTGAAATTTAAAAACAGTCATGCAGGAAGATTAATTGTCCATTTCAGGACAAAAATAATTCCAGATCAAAGAATTAAACTTCACAGTAATATAGTGGTCAACTTATATTCTATATCTTGTATTCTCTTCCACTCGCCTTGCAATTATCCCATTCCTAACATTTCATGTAAGTTTTTAAACCACATATTTTCAGTTTCTCTATAGTCCTATACATTTCATTCACTATTTTAAAACATGTTAATAGCATTCATGGAAATTTTCTAGAAGAAAATATTTTTCCAGAAATTCTTTTAGTAGCACCCTAATACCAACCCCAGAAAAAAATGCTTTCCACAAAGAATTTCTGTTTGAACTCCGGCAAATGTGATCCATGGGACCCCAGTTATAGGAAAGAAGGTTCTGAGACATTGTCAACAAGGATATCACCACAGCAAATGTATACACAGAAGATTTGAAGGACAAAGTGAGTTTTATAAAAGTATCTGCTTCCCAAGCAAAAGGTAGTGCAAGTAGAGATGGTCCGAATTCCCCTTCCCCAGATATGGAAAATTATAACTTTTCTTGTCCAAAACTCTAGAAACTATTTTTTTTTCTGTTTTGGGGCACAGAAAACCAAACATTTGTTGTCAAAAATTGTTGCTTTTTTTTAATTATTTTTTTCAGTTTGGTTCTTATGTTCAGTTTTCAGATGTTCCATTCTCCAAAGAAAAATAGAGTTTAAAAATAAATTAGACACCCTGAAAATTTTCATTTTGTCAAAATCCTCATTTTCCATTGAAAAGCATTCTGTGAAGTATTTCAGCTAGGCCTAACTGCATGAAAGAAAGAAAATCTGATGGAGGAAGACTAAGAAAATGGGAACAATTAGGAAAAAACTTGCATAAGGCAAAAGTTAATGGGACATAAGATTAGATGAAGCTATGGAGACAGGACCAGAAGTTATTCAGAGCTTTGAAGAGATAGCTAGGAATTTGCTTTTCATATGCAAGGGTAGGATTAGCTAATTAAACAATTTGAAAAAGGGATGACGTAGTAAGAGTTGGCTGATCCATTTCTACCACATTTTTTTCCCTTTGCCATTTTCTTTTCCTTTCCTGAAGTCTTTTACATTTATTATTAAGATTTTTGTAAATACTCTTTATTATTGCACACATTGAACTTGAGGTGGAGGATATTGGATAATATGGAGAATCATTTCAATGTTCAAATTGGTTGAGGTTCTTAACCACAATGTACTTTAAGCAGGAAACAGTAAATATCAACTTTATTGTATTCTGTGGTTTGTTTCTCAAACTACCATTCCACCATCAAAGACCACCATCAGGGAGCAATTAAGCACGGGTATAGCTGAGGAGGCTGTAAAAGCAGCAAGACACTATTTTTCCAGACTGAATATAGATTTCTTTCCCTTCTCCTCGCCTATGCTAACATAGCAAGTTTCCTAAGAGTTCTGATAGTGAGAAACAGTGAAGTGGGGGCAAATCAAGTAAAGGTCAGTCCTGCTAAATCAGAGAAAAGCTTCAGGTCCCCATGCCATGATCATAATTGAGCAGCATACCTTAAAGCTAGTTAAAGGTTAAATGAGTGAAAAAAGAGGAATAAGTACACTGAGAACCAAGAAAATAGAAAAGACTAACTTTTTGAATAAGCATGGAGGTGGTGTGGCTATCTGTACATGCACACACACAGCTAAACTCTATGGAAAGAGAATATACCAGCTCACTCAGTGAAATTTAAGAAGGACACTTCTACCACTCCCCAAAAAAGAGATTCAGAACCCAAAATTTTGCATGGTTGTGTATGAAGCCTTAAGTAAAAGAATACATTTTTGTTAATTTAATCATTCAATTGGGTATGTTTTCCATTATGCCACTATCTTTACATAATATCAATAATCAGAAGCCGTGTGACAATCAAATGAAATAAGGACTTGTACTTATCACTATATTGATCATGTGCTGCTTTTTTTTGTCTGCTTCTATGAATAATTTCTTGTTTTAGTGGATTAAGCCAGCATAGGATTCATGCTCCCTTAGAATTCTATGCTTCCCTTGCAATACAATACAAATTTATTGCATAGCTTACCTCACTCAGAAGCACATTCCCAGAGCAAATATTAATTTATTATTTATTTACATTTATACACATGCTAAAACAAGGACTTGTCTGTATGCTCTAGGTATACTTGATATCATGTACAAAATACCACCAAATCAATTGCCAAGCATAACTGAAGTGCAGCAGTACCATTCATTATAACCCCCTACCAGCAAACCAAACAACTCAAAAAGTCAGATCTTCTTTTCACTCCTGTTAACACTATTATGAACACCGGTGCTGATCAGCCAGGAGGTGAATTAGACCTAAAGGGAGAAGGAAGCAAAAGGCATGGCTAACACTAGACCTGTAAGACCAAACATGAGCTTCTACAAGTAGAGCTAAAGGAGCAGATTCCCTGGCTATGGGCTGTAACAAACCCAGATACTCTGGAGACTGGACAAAGTGAGGCACATGTAAGTCCCACAGACCAGTGGGCCAGTGCAGGCAGAAATTTTGCAAATGCAAATTGCACCTGCAAAAGGTTGAGGCTCAGCTGCCAATGTAGCCTTTTATTTCTTGACTCTTAACAAATTATTTAGAATTGGGCATTTCTTTGTCCACCTTTTTCCTTTGAAAGAACAAAATTTATACCATCACAAAATAGTTCAGTGATCCGGCAGTTCAAAGAGTAATGTAAATATTCTGCCAGCCTCTAGAAGTGGAGATTTATACTGAGTAGCTGTAACGTTGCAGATTTTTTTTATGTCCTTAAAACTCAAGTTCTTGTTTGAAGTCAGGTCAGTTTACTGATTTTATTTACTGACTCTGTGTTCTACTTTGAAAGACACATGTCTAAACAGAATTTAAAGTAGAGGTCAGGGACTTTTGTGAAGATCATTAAACATGATGTACATGTGTATGGGAATGGTATTTATTCAATGTATGAGAATGGTATTTATTTTTGATAAATATTGCTGATAAGAACATATTAGCAGAAATGGTAGAAATAAAATTTAGGGTATTTTTAATGTTCATGTGAATTTAGTGCTTATTGAAGGTGATGGATTTAATGTTTCTCTGAAGTGACAGCTCCAGAGATAGAATCCTCTGTGTTTCATCCATATTGTAGTACCTAGAGACATCAAAATGTCCAAGCTCAATTGTGCTAGTCACTGACAAACACATTGTTGATATATCCCCTGTTTCAAGGACCCTACTGTTTAAATAGATAAGGCAGAGTAAGAAAGTATCATCATGCCCATTTTACAGATGGGGAACTGAGGCACAGAGAGGTGAAGTGATATGCCCAAGGTCACACAGAAAGTCTAAACACAATCCTGAATTGAATGGAATGCAAATCTCTTGAGTCCTAATCCAGTGGTTTCACCATAAAACTATTCTTCCCATAGAGTAGACACTCCATTGGTAGTAAGAGTGAAAGCTTGCACTATACCAGGGATCAGCAACCTTTGGCATGTGGCCCATCAGGGAAATCCACTGGCAGGCTGGGATGCAGGTTTTGCTGATTGCAGCTCCCACTGGCTGTGTAATAAGCCTCCTGTCCCAAATCTGGACCTTAGCGTCCAAAATCTGGGTGCTTAGCATGAACCTCCAAGCTTAATTACCAGCTTGGATCTTATCTCGCTGCCACCAATCAGGATTCTGAGTACCTGATAAACTCTCCCGGGTCTCCCCCAAACCTTTCCCTGGGCGGAACCCCAAGACCCAGAAGCTTTGAGTCTTACCGGCAGGAAATACTCCACTTCCCTTCCCCTCCCTCTCTCACCCAGACTTTCCTCTCTGGGCTAACCTGGGAGAGCTGATGCAATCTCTTTACATCACAATACCCAGAAGCATGTCTCCTTTATTCCACAAAGAGACAACCCCCAAATACAAGGAAAAGAGATGATCCTATCTCTTCCCCTCCCACCAACTCTCTGGTGCTGCAGCTTTACCCTCTATAGATCTAACACAGAGAGAATCCCCTTCCTTTTCCTTGACTCTACCAGAGAGAAAACTCAAACAAGTCTTAAAAGAAAACTTTATATAAAAGAAAGAAAATACATAAGAATATAACTCTGCATTCAAGAGACAATAAGGGCTATTGCTTATAGAAAATAGGAATAAACAGTCTGATCAAAAGATATCCAATTTAAAACATTCCAGCAAATTCCACACATGTAAATACAAACAAACATATAAAAGCCTTATTGTTTTGCTACCTTTGTACTTACAACTGGGAACAGAAGGTAGAAAGAAGCTTGGAGATAGAAAAAAAAGCTCTTCCTCATAGCCAAGAGAAAACAAACAGGCGAACAAAGACAAAACACCCCAGAAGTTCCCTCCCTCACTTTGAAAAATCTGGTTTCCTGATTGGTCCTCTGGTCAGGTGTTTGGTTCCCTTTGTTAACCCTTTACAGGTAAAAGAAACATTAACCCTTAGCTATCTGTTTATGACAGGCTGCGGCTCCAGGCCAATGGGGGCTGTAGGAAGGGGCAGCCAGCACATCCCTTGGCACTTCCTGCAGCCTCCATTGGCGTGGAACAGCAAACCATGGCCAGTGGGAGCTGCAATCGGCCAAACCTATGGACACTGCAGGTAAACAAACCATCCCAGCCCACCAGTGGATTTCCCTGATGGGCTGCGTGCCAAAGGTTGCCCATCCCTGATGTAGACGCTTGCCCATTGTGAACTGGACAGGTACCAAACTTATTCAACATAGGTTACTAAATAGCAACCTCAGTTGTTAAGATATAGTTGCATAGATATGGTTAATTTTATTAACGTGAACTAAGTTGTTCTTTTTCTCTCTAAAGCTTTTAAAGCATGTAATCCATAAATTGCGGAGCTACTTTGAACATATTTAATATACTCATAATTTAAATGTAACAATTAAAAATATATTGAGCCTGTAATTGATGCACTTCAGATTTGCATAAACCCCTTAAATACACAGACTGCTTCTCAACTGATCTCACTATTTTTAAACCTTCTTATTTGATAAAAGGTAATTCCTGACTGGGACAAAGTTGTGAGAAAAAATAATTCAAGGTTCCAAAAGTCACAAGTATGTGCACAGTTCTTGTGGGTCAAGTATATGATAGATTTCATGGTTGTCAACACTAATATTAAGGGTACAGAGGCACATCTTTGCAAGTTTCTCAAAAAATGTCCTTTTCAACTGAAATTTCATATGTGACACAAAAATGATTTTCTTTCACCCCAGAAGTGAAATTTCCCAACTCTCACAGATTCAGAATTACATATTAATTTGATTTGCGGAATGTTCAATAGTTCTGGACTAGTGACAGGTTTAATTTTCAATATCTCAAGAGCCATTAGGGTTGAAATGGATGTTTTATCATGCTGGAAAACTGGGGGTCTCCCTCTCCAATGGGAGGCAGCAATCATTCCTAGCTCTGGCAAGTTGGAAGATACTGGACCATAAAAGCATGACATTGTGAAGCAACCTTTTAGTACAGTTTAGAGATTTCTGCTATTTGTTGGTTATTATTTTGTTTCTTTGTAGCTAATCACCTTATATAATCATTTAATTGTGTCTTCTATTGTTGTGATTAAATCGTATGTAATCAGAGTATAATGAATAGATTTAAGTTGTAGGTTATAGATATATGAATAGGTAGGATAGTATTATAGGGGTATAAGGCTGATGAACATTTGTAAATGATGAGTGTGTATTCGGTATATAAGCCAAGTAAGGTTGTAATGCAGGGCTTGCAGGCTGGGACCTGTATGATTTTACCTAGCCACATGGGTGGAGGGGTGACCCAGGAGTTGACATGTACCAGTAAAGTTACAAGATCACTGTAATATATGTGCTAATCTGTGATGTTCAGGAAGCTATGCCATAATGTACCCATCAAGACCACAAGGTGCCAGACTGTAACATGGGAAATGTTGCAGCGACTGCAGGTTACCATAAGAACTTGTTGATCTGGATGCTAATGAAAATAAAGGGAAATAAAGGAATAGCCTAGGAAAAGAGAGGCATCAAAAATTTTATGGGATATGGAAGTCCAGGTAAGGGAAAAGTAGTTGGAACCCTCATGCATCTGTATAAGGGTTATGGGTATGAGTATTATGCAGAATAAAAAAGCATTCTCCATAATTAATAAGGGGTAAGAATCCATCAGGAGACTTTCCACAGATGACTATTAGCTGAGAGATCCACCCATCTTTATGGTGTTCTTTGGGATGTGAGTATGAAAACATTGACCATCTTATGGTATTCTTCAAACATCACATACAAATCTTTAATTGTGACTTTGATCATCTATGAAGTAAGGTTTTTAATAAAAGGAAGATTGTTAAATTGTGAATGTTGTTGTGGTCACGACCATCATTCCTCATGTGCTCCTAGAGCAGAGATGGGCAAACTTTTTGGGCCAAGCGCCACATCTGGGTGGGGAAATAGTATGCAGGGCTGGGGCAGGTGGTTGGTGTGCGGGAGGAAGTGTGCGGTGTGGGAGGGGGTGCGGTGTGCAGGAATCAGCTCAGGACAAGGGATTGGGGCAGAGGAGGGGTGAGGGATGTATGAGGGGGCTCAGGGAAGGGGGTTGGGTGCACAGGGGTGCAGGATGCAGCAGACAGTGCAGGGCAGAGGCTGGGTGAAGGAGGGGTGTGGAGTGTATGAGGGGGCTCAGGGCAGGGAGTTGGGGGGGTACAGGAGGGGTTTGGGCTCTGGCCTGGTGCTGCTTACCTCAAGTGGCTCTGGTGTGGCAGCGGCGCGCACTGGGGCCAGGGCAGGCTCCCTGCACACCTGCCCTACCCCCAGCCCTACGCCACTCCCAGAAGTACTGTGGCCCCTGGGGAAGTGGGGGCAGAGGGCTCTGCGTACATTGCCCTTGCCGTGCCTCCAGATGCCTCCTCCGAAGCTCCCATTGGCTGCAGTTCCCTGTTCCTGGCCAATGGGAGCTGGGGGGGGGGGCAGTGCCTGGAAACAAGGGCAATGCATGAAGCCCTGTGCCCCCCTGCCTAGGGGCCTCAGAGACATGGTGCCAGCGGCGCTGCAGGGCGAATCCAAAGCCCTGAAGGTCCGGATCCGGCTGCAGGCCATAGTTTGCCCACCCCTGTCCTAGAGTCTTCAGACCTAATGATATTTCTAATAGTCGTTCTCCCCTTCTAATTCTGATAACTGTAGCCCTTAGGGAGTGTGAACCCTTAGCACAGGTTACTATGATTTAAGATACCATTGGTAATATGAACCAATCAATAATATAAATGCTACATCTCCCTCTGAAGTCTGTACAGTTGAATTCAAGGTGATAATACTATTTCTTTATACAAATAATAAGAGAAATAACACCACTAAAAGCTGGCAAACCCTCTGAAACCATTTTAAAAAAAATCTGTCGGATATGTGACATAAGCAAAGTAAAACAGCTGATTTGATATAACACAAAGCTTTTATTCACTCTTGTATGGCTCTACCAAGTGACTGTGTTTCTTGGGGATAATGCAGTTATAAAATGTATATACCACATCATCATGGTGCATGTGTCGAAGTCACACACCCCTAAAGGTATTACGGATTCAGGCACCATCAATTAGCCAGTGTGGTTGCTCCACTGCTTGAAGGAGATTCAGTGCTTGTCTACATTGTAGGGTAATATTCTCTACACTGGAGAGTGATTTCTAAAGCATGCTAATGTTTTTGCACCTTAATTGGTACCTGCAGACCCTGCTGGTGCACACTAAACATTCCTTAATGTGCTCTAACTTAGTATCATTTCAAACAGCACTACATTAAAGAGTGACAGCAGACTCTACATGCACCAATTAACATGCAATATGCTGGTGTACTTTATATATCTGAGGGGTTATCTATGGGGGGGATAATGCATTCTCTAGGGATGTGATTTCTAAGACCCATATTTGAGCTCTGAACTACATTTAAAGAACATTACAGATGCAAAGTCAAGTACAGTACTCAGAAAGTAAAAATGGCACCTGAGAGGACAGTGCTTGAAGGTAAAGATTGGGGGTAGGGGGAGAACAGTAGAGAGAGCTGAGTAGAGTGGTGGAGAAAAGAGACACTAAAACATATTTTTTGCTTGTAAACTGACATTTGTTCTGAAAGGCATCAAGAGAAACTAAACATGGTGTCCTATGATGACACTTTAGAAAAGTCACTTCTTAGAGTATAACATTTAAATGTGAGAAAACACTAGTTTTTCAAGCTTAAATATAATGGAATTTTGGAATGTTTTTTATTTTCATATTATGACAAAGTTCCTCCTCTGCCTTGATGGGTCCTGAGCTTATTTCCTTGTTTCAGAGATTCACTTTTGCTAGTGGCTCAAACCTGCCGTTCACTCAGCTAACCTCATCACTGGCCATCATGGGGAAAGGGAAAACAATCCCCACAGTCTCTGTGTCCCACCTAGTGGGCCAGGGACAGGCCAGATCCCTTTCCAAATTAGACCTTCCCTTCTGGTGTTTCTCACAGACCAGGTCAACTCCTCCTGTATCTGATCAGGAGTTGTGGGGATGGGGAGAACCCAGGCTCACCGTCTACACTGGGTTCCAGCCCAGGGCCCCGTGGATAGCAGCTGTCTACAATGTTCCCTGTATCAGTTGCGTGACAGCGACAACACCTTGGGCTTGCCCATGGCCTTTCTCAGCACCTTCTTTATAGTCACCACAGGATCTTTCCCCTTAAACCTGATCACTCTTGAACTCTTCACTCCTCCAGCAGCACACCTTCTCACTCCCTGCTCCTTGCACACACCCCTACTAACTGATGGGAGGTCCTTTTAAAACCAGGTGTCCTGGTTAGCCTGCCTACCATAATTGATTATAGAAAGTTCTTAATTGGCTCCAGGTGTCTTGATTAGCTTGACTGTCTTAATTGGTTCTAGCAGGTTCCTGATTGCTCTAGGGCAGCCCCTGCTCTGGTCACTGAGGGAACAGAAAATTGTTCATCCAGTGGCCAGTATATTTGTCTTCTACCAGACTCCTGCACCCCACTGGTCTAGGTCTGTTAAAATATGCGCTTTTCAATTGAGAACAATCATATTTTCTTGAAGTTCCAAGCTCTAGAAATTAGGGACATAAAATGAAAGGGCTTTCTTAGTCGTGACTACCATACAGTAATGCTTCCGCAGTGCGATAGTACATATAAAGTATATTTTTTTCAGATAAGTAGTAAATTAATTGGCATTAATTTAACAGTAGTATATAATCACATACAGTCATAGATATATGTACTATAGAACAAACATAGAAAGCTGGAAATTTATTGTTATTATTTTGATACATATTTAAATAAATATTAGGAAAATATGCACATTTTAGGCCCAAACAGTCAGTGCAAGTAACCTGGGAATATCTGGTGGAGGTTCCTTTGTGGTAAGACTTCAATTTCCACCTCTGGAAGAACTTCTCCTGAATTCTGGGTGAGGTCGTTGAGGCAGCTAAGAAAAGCTGTGGCCTGAAAGTAGTTGGTGCCTGTCATGGTGGCAACCCTAGGATCCGCTGATGGATTCCAATGGTGAGGGAAGCTGTCAAGTTGAAGAAGGAGTCCTTCCAAGCAATGCTCATGAACTGGACTTCTGATATGGCTGAGAGGTACTGACTGGCTAAAAGGGCTGCGATTGTGGTGGTTGTTGAAGGAATGACCCAGCTTGGGAGGAGTTTGGAGATACCCTGGAGAACGACTACCAGACATCCTCAAAGGTGTTCTGGCAACCACTCGTCACCTTCGGAGGGGTCATTGAGATGTTGCCCAGACTGTACTTACCAAGGGTGATGAAATGCTGACCTCAACTGAGGAAATCGTCAAAAGGTGGAAGGAACATTTTGAGGAACTCCTCAACCTGATGGACATGTCCCGCTTCCAGGATGCAGTGCCAGAAACCTCTGGAGATATCAGATCTATTTCTGATACTGAGGTCATTATGGCAGTAAAGCACCTTCACAGTGGTAAGGCAGCAAGGGTGGATGAAATTTGCCTAGAGATGTTGAAAGCACTGGACAATGGTGGAGTGCTGTGGTTAACGTGCCTCTTCAGTGTGACATGGAAGGTGGGTGCACTACCTCTGGACTGGCAAAGCGGGGTGCTGGTCTCCATATTTAAGATAGGAGACCAGAGGGTATGTTCCAACTATAGGGAGATCACACTACTCAGCCTCCCTGGCAAAGCCTATGCCAGAGTTCTGGAAAGGAGGTTACACCTGTTAGTTGAACCTCAAGAGGAACAATGCAGATTCCGTCCCAGCAATGGACCAGCTCTTTGCTCTCTCATAGATTCTTGAGGGGTTGTGCGAGTTTGCTAATCTGATCTGCCTTTGTTTTGTAGACCTGGAGAAGGCGTATGACCACATTCCCTGAGATGTCTTCTGGGAAGTGCTGCTGGAGTATGTGATACCCGTACTACTTTTGCATGCTATTTATTCTCATCCCTCTGTTCTTGGAGTGAGAGTTGTGTTCATATTCTTGGCATTAAGCTGAGTTTGTTAAAGGTGGGATTCCACCAAGGGTGTCTTGTCCCCATTCCTATTCATGATTTTCATTGACAGGATATCAAGGCACAGCCAAATTGTAGAGTTCATCTGGTATGGGGACTCAGACATGGCATCTCTTCTGTTTGCAGATGATGTCCTTCTTGCTTCTTCAGACTGTGATCTCTGATATGCACTCAAACTTTTTGCAACTGAGTGTGAAATGGCTAGGATGAGAATCAGCATCTCCAAATCAGAGGTCATGGTCCTGTCCTGGAATAAAGTGTACTGGTCTCTCCAAGTGAGGGAGGAGCAACTGCCCGTAGTGGTGAGTTCAAGTATCTAGGGGTCTTCTTCACAAGTTATGGCAAGCGGCAGTGACAGTGATGTGGGCGCTGTACCGATCAATAGTGGTGAAGCAGGAGCTGAGATCTCAGATGAAGGTCTCGGTTTACAGGTCAGTCTATGTCCCCATCCTCACCTATGGTCATGAACTTTGGGTAATGATCAAAAGGACAAGATTGAGAGTACAACAGCAGAAATGAGGTTTCTCTGCAGGGTGCCTGGGCTTACTCTCTGACATGGGGTGAGGAGCTCGGCTATGTGAGAAGGCCTCAGAGTAGGCCAACTACTCCTCTGAATCAAAAGGAGTCAGTTGAGGTGGCTCAGGCACCTGATAAAGATGCCCCCCGGGAAGCTTCCATTGTAACTATACTGGGCACATCTCACTGGATGGAGTCCCCCAATGCTCAGGACACACTGGAGGGATTATATCTCCTGGCTGGCCTGGAAATGCTGGAGAATCCCCTGGGAGGAACTGGGACCTGTTGTGGAGGAAAAGGAGGTCCGGTCCTCCCTACTCACCAGAAAAAGTGGCATAAAGGAAAAAAGAAGAAGATAATGCACTCTTTACATTATAGTTATCAGAATACTTTACGTGGACATGTTCTGATACATTTTGGTTCTTAAATTGAAAAGCAGGCAGTGCAAAAACATATAAAATGAACTGAGACAAATTCTGCTCTCATTAAAACTGATACAATTTCTCTGGTGTAAATCAGAGCAAAATTTAGCCCTACAAATATATCTTTAAAGACTAATCAGGTAAATTTCTTTAATAATATCGACTCATTTGGAAAGTGCACAATCCATAATTAGCTTCCTTTTCCAAAATAGTTGTTAAAAATGTAGTTTCAGAGCAGATTACAGTTCACTTCTGGTTTATGTGTGCATGAAATAATTGATTTGTG
Organism: Chelonoidis abingdonii; assembly: GCF_003597395.2. Lineage (NCBI taxonomy): Eukaryota > Metazoa > Chordata > Testudines > Testudinidae > Chelonoidis > Chelonoidis abingdonii. Next base: position 170,190,874 of record NC_133770.1, on the reverse strand, counting down.
CTACAGTGCAGTTTTAGAGATTACCCACAAATGTACATTAAAAACCACATAATTAAAGCATTTGTTCTGATAAAGGCATTAAGTATTAAATGATTTTTTGATTTTTTTTTCTCTCAGATTTTTATTTTAGGGCAACAGTCAAGAACAGATTTAAAAAATTAATCACTGATCTTTAGAATGAGAGGGGAAAAAAACATATTCTGCTATTCTCTTTCTTCCTCATCTATTGCTTTCCTTTAAATTTCAGTACGTGTTGTGAGACTAATTCTTTAACTAAGCATAATGATGCTGCTCATCTAGTTTACCCAACTACACAATTAATTTTTTACTTTGTAGTGTTGTGTGTTGCCCCTTTACATTTAATTTTATTTAATATTATTTAACCCAGGTTTTGTTGATGTCTGAAGAGTGTGACAAAGTTCCTCCTCTACCTTGGTGGGTCTTGCACTTTTTGGCGGATTTGCTCGCCTCACAGATTCACCCTGTGGTCGGGAAACAGCTCAGAGACCTTCCCCTCTGGTAGAAGCCACAGTCCAGGTCAATTCCTCCTTATGTCTGATCAGGGGTTGGGAGGTTTGGGGGAAACCCGGGCCCACCTTCTACTTTGGGCTCCAGCCCAAGGCCCTGTGGACTGCAGCTGTCTAGAGTGCCTCCCAGTACAGCTGCACGACAGCTATAACTCCCTGGGCTACTTCTCCATGGCTTCCTCCCAACACCTTCTTTATCCTCACCACAGGACCTTTCTTCTGGTGTCTGATAATGCTTGTTCTCCTCAGTCTTCCAGCAACATGTCTTCTCACTCTCAGCTCCTCATGACTCTTGCTCCCATCTCCTCACATGCATGCCACAAACTGAAGTGAGGTCCTTTTTAAACTCAGGTGTCCTGATTAGCTAGCCTGTCCTAACTGATTCTAGCAGTTTCTTAACTGGCTCCAGGTGTCTTAATTATCCTGCCTGTCTTAATTGATTCTAGCAGGTTCCTGATTACTCTAGTGCAGTCCCTGCTCTGGTCACTCAGGGAACAGAAAACTACTCATCCAGTGATCAGTATATTTGCCCTCTACCAGATTCCTGTACCCCACTGGTCTGGGTCTGTCACAAGTGGTTGTGGGATTCTGTAGTGTTACTCTGTCCTAAGTCCACTAATCAAATTATCTTCTGTAGGATATCATACTGCTAGTTGAAAGTAGCAACAATATTTTTGTAGAATGTTGCATGAAGATTTTTATTATGCTATTTTGCATTACCTGATGTTTTGTTTTTCTACAAAATGCTTGTTAAAAGGGCTTAGTTGTTTTCCTACATAAAAGCATTCAAAACACCACACACAATTTTATTTCATGTGAAAACTTGTGCACAAACAGTTTTCACTAGGAAGTTGAAGTGGTACATTAACAATCTTTAATTCTTTTCTTGTGTTAAACTGGTAGATGAGGAGAACAGAAATATACATACAGAAAGCACTAATGAGTCTCAGATCTCTTTCTTATCTGGAAAATTGTCCTTTGAAAAAATGTTTCACTGGTGCCGTATTATTGCATATCATAGTCCCCTCACTTCCCCCTATAGATTGGCTACACAGACGACGGGACAAGTATAATTCTACTTCTTCTCACTCTCTTCTGTTTGCTCTGACACAGCAATGGGTGGAGAATCAAAATGGTGTTCTAATTAATAAAACCAAAGTGCTGCACAGAGCTTCCTCTGCCAGACATCTGGAGTTGCTTCTGCAATGCATTGTTTTGTAACACATTTTCAGAGGGAGTAATAATCACAGATTCTAAGGCTGAAGTAACTGTGTACTATTACTTTCAAAATCCTAGTGGCATCATTAGTCTAAGAGCATGTGGGCCATATAAACTCCACTAACCTCAGCTGAATGCAACACCAACTGAGACCTGAGAGGGATCTGAACTAAACTGAAAGTATCTGGATTTTGAAATTATATGTGGAATTTGGGGCCAGATTGTGGCCCAGATTTATGCGGTTTCACCTGGACATAAAGGGGAGAAAGCTGTCCCCAAATTGTCCCCAGCATAGCCTCAATGGATTGCTGCTACAGGCACGTGGGTAGGCCAGGCTCCATGGAACCACTACTTCTCCCTCACATATGTGGGCAGAACCTTGAATATGGTAGCTGAGTCACCCATGATAGGGAAAATGTAATCTGCTACTGACAAAGGATGGTCACAGATTATTTAGTGTACAGATTAGGGAAGGAACTGTGTCTTTCCAAGGACACTACAGCAGACTTTCATTGCACAACTTTCTATACAATGTCATCCACATTATTGTTCATTGCTAATAAAATACAGCATATTAAGTTCTCTAGGCTCTGGTCTGCTTCCAAGATATGCTTAGCATGACAGTTCTGGATGGGGCATCAGGGAGCTGGTTATGGCTTCCTAATTCTGCGAATCATTCTGAGCTGTCCTCGGTCGGAATGAAAGCAAACTTCGGGTTTGTTCTAATTTATGCTAGTAATGCATGGCCTTAAGAGACTATGTACCAGATGTGCATCAACAGAGCATAGCTCCACGTTGGCCCATTATTCCCCTTCATGTAGCTGCTATGCCAAGGCCAGGGGATGATTGTCCCAGGAGCTGGCTCCATCAGCTTCATGCCAATTGAGTGCTCTCCCCTGCCAGAAGCATTCTTAGCTGACAGTTATGGCCACCTTCTGGCTCATTTACACTGCCTGAACACAAAGACCTGGATCAAAAATGAGAATCTAGCCCAGCATGTTTAAATAGAATCCATATGTGATAAGCTTTCAGGATTTTTTGGTAACTGCTATGCTCTAGATAAAACTTTGCTGTATAAAAGTGGAGGGTGAAGGGGCAGTGGGAATCTTATTTAAAGTCAGTTTTTAAATGTAAAAATAACACATAGGTGTCTAACTCCCATTGATGTTCAGTGAGATTTAGGCTCCTAGCTGCTACTTGTGTCTTTGAGAAATCTCTCTCTTAAATCTCATCTCTCTTTACCCTAGTGAGATGAGGCTACAAATATGGTTTAGGCAAAGAAGTAGAATAACCACAGAAATATTGATCCTGGTGTTGCTAAATTCAAATATATGCATCAAGCTTAGTAACCCCAGAAGCGAAAATAATATTTTGCATACAGTGGAGAACTTGTCCTTTGTTCTTAGCTTCTCCTTTATCCTTGCTGTCATGAACATGTATTTGAAGGGTTTACGTATTTTGTTATTGTTTCCGTGGTAGCAAAATGATTAATTCTTCAGATATGGAAATCTCCATTTACTCTGAAAATTATTTGCTGGTAAAATTGCCATGGATCTGGCAATGAATGAAAAGGATCTCTCTCTTTTTAAAGAAACTAACAAAGGTATCTGTCCACCTTACCTCACTAACCGTGCTATGCTTCCTTTGTGCTGCACTTGCTCCTGGTTGAAATTTTATTGTGCATCAATTTCTTTTCTATGATGTTAGGCAGTTATTATCCCTGCCCTAATACTTATCTTACCACTCCTTTTTATTGCATATCTTGGGCCAGATTCTGCTTCCATTAAGGTCAATGGGAATTTTGTCATGTAATTCAGTGGAACCAGGACTGCCGCATTACAGTCCGTACATCTGCTATTTTAAGTATGTGATTGTTTTAGTTAAATGATAATGGACTTTGCAATGCAGCAGTTATTTGGATTTGTAAATTGCTCTTCCAATCAATTATCCAAAATCACCCAAACTATGTTTTTATTGTATTTTTACTGTGTTCCATTATTATTTTACAAAGCTCTTAATTAAATGTGAAAATCAATGGGGAAAAAAAAATCCCTCTGGCTGGCTCTCCAAGCCATTCTATACCAGTCTGATCTTTGACTGAGTAATAAACAAGTCAAGATGTAAATGCCACTAATTTACTGTAGGAAAAATGTTCAAATGACTTGCTAAAGGAGAATGCTGTAAAACACTGCAATTAACCTATAAGACGATATAAAATACTCACTAATGCTTTAAAAAAGTTTAATCTACTAATGATGTTAAATATGTATTAACAATTTCCCCCCATTTTTATGTGCCACACATCAGTGGTTAGGTAAACACTGATTACCATCAGTTTTATGTCACTTTGACAGTTCAAATTAGTAACTCCCATTAATCTCAGCAGCACACCTCTCCGAGCATCTGCACTACACAGCTCTGTCAGCAATGGCCAATAATGATTCAGCATGTTCTAAAACATGTAGTGAATGCAAAAATTTTACTTTATCACTTTATGTCAAAACATAGATTCTTACAGTGAGAACCTCCAAACACTGTGGGTCTTAACAAGGCTTTAGAGATTCCCCCCAGTGTACAAGATATTCATAGTGATTAAACTGTGAATGGCTTCCATCATTCTCAGTCATAAAGTATATTCTATAACAGAATTCTTTGCACACTGAAACTTTACACTCTGTGAGTGAGAATGATAGATGGTTAGCCTCACACAGGCAAAGTTGGGTGTAATGTAAAGCATGCACGCATAAAGATATAAATGGCAAAACATTGGGAAATGTTATAAACATTGAGCATATTCTCAAAACTCTCTCAATTTTATCATCTAACAATATTTGATATTTTTTCTTAAAGCGCTAATTCATGAAGTTATGTCCAAATTTCAGCTTTCATTAAACAGAAAAAAAGAGGAAGTTTCCAGCTGCAATGACTGAGGAGAAAAGCTTGAAAATTTGAGCCATGCCAAAAAAAGACAAAGAAAAATAATTTAAAACAAATTATTTCACAATTTTTATGCCCATCTCATGTTTTTTGGGGATGTGACTAATGACTTTTGAGCTCTTGGATTTGGCAATACTCTTTTAGTAAAAGCACTTTGTCATAAACAGATGGTTAAGGGTTAATGTCTCTTTTACCTGTAAAAGGTTAAGAAGCTCAGTGCACCTGGGTGACACCTGACCAGAGGACCAATGGGGGGACAAGATACTTTCAAATCTTGGTGGAGGGAAGTCTTTGTTTGTGTTGTTTGTTTTGTTTGTTGTTCATTCTTGGGGCTGAGAGGGATCAGACGTATACCCAGGTGTTCCCAATCTTTCTGAATCAGTCTTTCATGTTTCAAATTGTAAGTATAGCCAGGCAAGGCGGATTAGTCTTATGTTTGTTTTCTTAACTTGTAAAGTGTCTTTTTTTGGAAGGATTTTTACCTCTGTTTGCTGTAACTTTAAATCTCAGGCTAAGGCGGGGGAGTCCCTCTAGGCTGTATGAATCTGAATACCCTGTAAAGCATTTTACATCCTGATTTTACAGAGATAATTTTTACTTTTTCTTTCTTTTATTAAAAGCTTTCTTTTTAAGAACCTGAGTGATTTTTTCCCTTGTTTTAAGACCCAAGGGGATTGGGTCTGAACGCACCAAGGATTGGTGGCGAGGGCGAAAGGAAGGGAATGGTTAATTACTCTTTGTTTTAAGATCCAAGGAGTTTGGATCTGTGTAGCTTCCCTAGGTAACCCAGGGAGGGGGAAGTCTGGGGGGAAAGGAGGGGGGATGGTTTATTTCTCCTTGTTTTAAGACCCAAGGGGTTTGGGTCTTGGGTTTCCCAGGGAAGGCTGGGGGAACAGGAAGTGTGCCAAATACTATATTTTTGGCTGATGGCAGCATACCAAATTTAAGCTAAGAATTAAGCTTAGAAGTGATCGTACAGGCCCCCACCTTTTGGATGCTAAAATTCAAAGTGGGGAAAAAACCTACAACACACTTATATACAAATTCCTCAATTAGTTGTGCTAGCAGGGACTCCCGTACTCATGCACAGTCTTATATATTCCAATGTGTGTAATATAGGTGCAAGATTCAACCAGCATGCCTGGCTGGAATTTCAGGGTTTGGGCTCCTAATCGCCTTTTCTCAGGCTGTAGAATATTTACAGACATACAGTAATCTCCTCTGTTTCATGTATATTACAAATGTGTACTATTTCTAAAAGTTTTTTTTTCCGCTTGTACTCGATTGATTGATTGCAACAATTGGGATAAAATATCATCTAATAAATTAGCAACGAGGAGGTTACAAACCTGAAATGTTGGAACCAGTTTCTTCCATATACCAAATATACGTTCGCTTTACCTTAAAGTCACTCAACACAGTGTAGAGAGCAGTTATTAATGCAACTGAGAAAAAAGCTGGGAGGAAAAATTACAGTACTAAAAATAAAATGTCTTTATTGTGTTATGACTTTTCACTTATATAAAATATATTCAGCAGGTTCCAAAACATAAATAGCAATTACTCTGGTGCTAAAACTTTATTTTATGAAGATGGAGAGAAATCACAATTCCTGCAATTCAGCAATAGTATTCATATCTGATAGATTTTGCTGCATAAACTGAGTACTTAACACATACATTGCAAGACAAACTTGCAGATTTCAATTCACTATGGCATGAATTTATTGTGTATATGTATGCACAAATGTACAAATGACATCTGTGGTTGTTGAAGGTGATTAAAACCAGAAATGTGTCATTGTGGGGAGAAATTAAGTTTGCTTACATTCTTTTTTTAAAATTATTTGTAGTTCTCTTACCAGTTGCTTTTGTATTTTGATAATCATTGTTTTCTTTCATGACTGGATCCACAGATCCTCAGTGTGAGTCATTTGCCATCTGTTGCTGCAGAGGTCAAAATCAAAACTGATTGGTTGGCTGGCAAAGGACAAGTCCCACCATCTGAAGACCCTCAGTTTTGTTTTGTCTCCTGTAGCTACTTGCAGGTGGAATCCAGAACCTATTGCATGAGAGAGAACTTTTGTTAATTACCCATTTAGATAATATGTGGTCTAATTTGGACATATTGGTCACTTTAAAAAAAATGGCTTAAGGAAGCAGTTTGTCTCCTGCCTGGAGTTACCACAGTGCACTTCCCAAAACACACACAGCTCAGGTAATAGCCTAGAAGAATGGTGGAGAAGGATCCAAACAAGAAGAAACCAAGGCTGCATTCTTCCTTTTCTCCTTGATATTATTTGTTTCCTGCCTAGGAATTTTGTCACTGCTGAGAAATCCCACATAGAAGATCTGTGGACCTAACCTGAGAGATACTGGGAGAATTTATGGTTGCTTACGTGAAAAATGTCCCTTCTTCAAAGGGATAGGTCCACAGATCTGCCCCTCCCTTAAGAGAGGTCTGTTTAATAAAATCAAGGGGAAATATCTTAACGGAGATCTATTTAACTTATGATTAAAGTTCTCTGTAATAGTTAAAAATTTTGTGTTGTTCAGTGTTTCTTGTTGAATATTATTTTTAACGAGAGACTGGTGTTTGTTTTGCTGTTCAGAATCCAGTGGGGCTGACTTTGGGGGAATCTAGAAACTGAGGGAGTCTTTGGAAGGTGGAGACTGATCCCTCATTTGCAGTCCAATGAGCTTTGATTCTGCCCCTTACAGCTACAGATATGCAATGACCACATAGAGAAACTGTGGGCCTATCCCTTTTCAAGAAGGGATATTTTTCATGTAAGCAACCACAAATTCTCTCATTTTCCTTTTAAAAAAGTTGATTTTTTTCATACTTCATGAATGTAGAAAGTTCATTGTTTTCTCAAAGGATGTGATATCTTTTTCTTCCTGACATTTAAGAATAACCAGTGAACTGGTCTGTGATATACAGGAGATCAGTTTAGATTGCATAATGGTGTCTTCTAGCCTTAAACTCTATGGGTATGTGTACACTGCAGTGTAAGCACAGGGTTTGAATTTGGGCTCAAGCCTAACCCCTACTTCCATCTATACATAAATCGTAGTAACCTAGGGCTCAGACCTCGTGTCCCAAGGCCCCATGGAACTAGAGGGCCCGAGCCTGAGTCAATCTGATACCCAAGGTTCAAGCCCTGTTGCATTGCAGTGTAGATGCAGCCCCCCATTGTGCTCAGATAGTCTGCCAAAAGTATCATACAATCCCATGGGCTGACTTTCTTTGTCCTCTGAAATCATGTTTAGTGGACAGTCGAGTTTTCCCACAGTACACAAGAACAAAGGTCAAAGCAGCCATATCAGATATAAGGCAACAAAATTCTTGTCCAGATCCTCAGCCCTGTTCCAGCTCAGCTGGATGTTAAAGTATTCCCCCGGCATTGGGGAATCTAGGGATTGTACACAGGTACCATAGCAGCTTCCGTGCTACACTCCTTTCCAGACCTTGGTGCTCAGGGAATATCTGGGATGCCCTTGTGTCATGGTGATACCCTGATGCCCAAATGGTTCTCTCAGGCAAGCAGCATTCATATGCTATAGCAGCATGAGGGCTTGTGTAACTTGTGATGGGGGTTTAGGCCAGCATGACAACCCCAGGATCTCAGATTCAAAAGGATGCTTGTAGCCACTTTTCCCACTCTCTCCACCATCTCCCTCAGTGTGCCCTACACTTTCTCAGTCAAAGGACATTCCTGTGTAGTTAGTTTCCACTAAACACAATACATTATTTCCCATGTCTGGAATGGTATTTCACCTTTGAAATAACACATGGTGCAAGGGAGAGCAAACAACAGGTTTTCCTATTGCAGCTTCTGCCAACCAACTGCTCATTTTAGATTCTGTAGATTGCAGGAGATGGAAAATATGATATACTATGTTTTCATTCCTTCCCCTTGGGGTAACCACCATCTGGCAAAAATGATGGAAACATTGCTTTGTTAAGCCAATAGCATATCAGATTTACTTTAACTTATTTGAAAACTGATTTTTATTTATTTATTTGGTTTGTTTGTTTGATTAACACCTAATGGTACTGTAGCAAATTCAGCACAACTAGACTAAGCAAACACCTATTAATGTGCCAATTTACCATATACAGTAATGTGTAATTAAATGTATATGGCTCAACACCTGAGGGCTAATGTTTCTTCTTAGGGCCTACTTATAAATACTTTGTGCACCCAAAATGGTCCCTGATTTCTAGATGCACAAAGAGTATAGCTTCATTATGTTACCAATAATGCAGCCTACAGAAGGGACAATAAGGAGTTCAGATATATTTGACTGTGTCATTCCCTATGGAATTATGGTATTGTGGTGTTTAGATGTGCTTGTAATTATTAGAACTTGAAGCAGTGGCTGTTGGGAGTTAGAAAGGACAAGAAACAGGAAGAAGAGGGGAGAAGTTGAGGAGGCTGAGTGAGAGTTACAAAGTGTGCAGCAGCAGCTTGGCAAAGGGGTTTCCACTGTAAAAATAAAGCCCTGTTGAAGTTTGTTAGTACCTTGCCTGCTTGATACAACAGGTGTGTATGTGTGGTACATTTGTTATTGTTACTCCTTTGTACCCAAGTGATTAATCAAACTCTGGGGTCATCACATTGTTACTATTAGGAGGAGAAATTGATGATGGGGTCAGGTATCTTTGATGTAATTCTATTTATTTACAAGGTATGTACAAAGTCCTGTTCCCCTTAACACAGGAGGAATCAAACAACAGGAGAATTTCTTTGTTCACAGCTCCAAGCCCCCTTCAGCCAGCATTCAACCCAAATGTTCTTTCTCTGGCCTTTTCTCATGGCCACGTTCCCTGTGATTGTTAAGGCAGTGTTAGGCTTTCTATTTCTTCTCTGTGTCTGTTTCTCTGGGTTTCTCCTGCTTTTCTGTCCCACACTTACATCTCTGAACTCAAAACCATATCCAGTAAAACCACTCTGCTCTCATATGCCTTTGTTTTGGACCGTGATATGAGTCTGTGTTTTGGTTGGAGGTTACTGTTGTTTCAGATTTCTACTTCCATAAAGGAGCTCAATGATTTCTAACTATCTTAAATGAAGGATGATGGTTAGGGCTCTGTGACTTTCCATGACCTCCATGACATTTGCAGGGGCCAGTGTGGCTGACCTCAGGGCAGCTCAACCAGCTTGTTCTGGGGCCAGCTGCTCAGGTGGCCCCTGGGACAGCAACACCAGCCTCTGCTGGAGAGGCCCTGGGGACAGCCACACCAGCTGCTGCTCTGGTGGCCCCTGGCAGCGGTCCCGGGGTGGCCAGAGCAGCCACTGTCCGTGGCCCCAGGCAGTGGTCCCCAGCAGCTTGCCAGAGTAGCTGTGGTCCATAGCCTCTTGCAGTGGTCTCTGGCCAGCCAGTTGGAGCAGCCATGGTATGTGGCCTCCAGGAACTGGTGCCACAGGCCCTGGGCATCCCCCCTCCATAGTTCCCTCCCATACCTCCCCCAACAGCACTCTCCCCCACAGCAGCTTCCCCACATCCCTCAGTGCCCCGCCCCTCCAAGATTTAATCACAGATATTTTAGTATAAGTCATAGACCTGTCATGGGCCATGAATTTTTGTTTATTGCTGTCACCTCTCTATGTTTTTTACTAGAAATACCCGTGACTAAATTGTAACCTTAATGATCCTTACACCTATCAGCTTCAAAGATGTTTCACAATAACAGCATTACATACCTTAATGTATAGTGTAGACATTGCACTTCAGAGGCCTGGTTTTTATAAGGTGAGTCCAGAACTTTGTGCACTTTTCCCTGACTACATTTTCAAGCACAATTGTTCAAATTGCAGTACCAGTTCTTCCAAAATCCTTCAGTTGTTCCCTGACTGAGATGCCCTTCTATCTTTTTCACTCCACCCACTCCCCCAGCTACTGCCACACACAGTCAATCAACAGGGACTAATTTGTTCTCCAAGGCATGGGAGGAATAGGTCACATGTACATTACTGGGGTGTATGGGTAGGGGGTGGAGGAGGGAAAAGTTAAATAAATTTTAACATGGAGCTTTCTTCTTACATGGGAGTAGGAGGAGGAATCCTATGACATTATTTAGTAAATGGGGACAAATTCTAACAGTCCACTGAGGGCTATTGTCATTACCAAATAGCTCTCCTTCAGAAAAAAAGAAAAAGAACCATGCTGGACTGAGCATAAGCATCACACTAGTATTTGTTGGATTTCCATGACTTACGGGTCCAATGTTGCTGCAGGTATGACAGCAAATGGCAGAACAGTCCCTGTGTAATGTCCTTCCAGATCAGTCATTTGTGTGCTAAATTAGGAATTATAGCCTCTGCACGCTCAGTCTTCATGTGCCATTGCAGTAACAACACATGCAAATGTGAAAATGTTCATGCACCTCGGCCTCATTTTATGAAAAGTTGCTCTCTCATATATTTTATTAAACTTCCAATGATATTCATTCGGTATTATCATAATCTTTCATCCTTAACTTTCGCAAAACTCCCATTGAAGTCAAAAGTAGATTTGCCCGGGTAAGGATTGCAAGAAATGGGACCAAAATGAATATTTTGTATTACTAATATGCATGTATAGTGTACAATACAGTATATTACATAAATACAAGTATTTAACATTACTTTGTAATCCTTATTCTTTCTCCTAAAATATTCCCTGAAGAAGTATTCTAGTGGGGTTGAACCTTTCATATTTTGTTGGGGCAGGTGACAATTACATTGTCATAGTAATTATTTTAATTATTTTATTTTATTTTTAATTAGTTTGTGCATTTCCAAAGTACTTGCATTACAGTATTCACTGTCCTAAGACAAGAGAACCAAATCCCTACCAAAAAGCACTCACAAACTAATAGAATAGCAATATGAGAAAGGTGGAGGGGAACATACATGTAAACCTTCCAACTTTTCTCTCTCAAGTATTTATCTGCCCCCCATCACCATAGTACTAAAGCACCTCATAGTTTGCCTGTGATATGAGACATTGTTATTATACCCATTTTACAGGTGGAGACCTAATGGGCTAAGTCACTTGTTTAACGTCATATAGGAAATTTGTGGTAGAACAGGGAACTGAACCCAGGTCTGCCAACTACTATGTTAGTACATTGAACACCAGATCATCCTTCCTCCCTATGCAATGCCTCAGATGCTGAAATGCATGACAAATGACCAGAGTGTGGCACATTTATATTGCATTGCACCATAATTGACAGATTTAAAGGACTTATCCATAAAGCTTGCTTTTTATCGATATTTTCTTTATTGAGATGTGATATCACCTGAGTAATTTTTAGATTGGGTAGCATCCATATTATATACTCTGAGAAAGCAAAGCACAGTAGAGAGTGTGAGCCATAGCTGCCATTGGACCCATTATTCAGTGGAGAAAACCCAGAAACTGTTTACATAATTTGTTAAAGAGGTAGTTAAAACTAGGTCAGGAATCTTTAGCCCTTTCTCACATTAAATAACTGGGGCTATCCATAGAAATAAAGACTGGACAATCAGAGCTTCAGTTTTCTCTTAAACTTATCGGGAGGTGGCACACAAGGAAAAATCTCAGAACTCTCTTTTAAAGATGCCCAGAATGGTCTGTACCTTTATAATAGGCTGCTCTATAGAGAATCTTGTATCCCAGCTGTATTTTAACATATAACTGAACAAATATTACAGGATTTAAATGCCATGATTTGCTACCTAATTTATATACTCACTAAAGCTGAAAATGAGGAAGCTCATTTGAAGATCCTGTAGTCTTTGTTAAAAAGGATCAAAATGCTTGTATTACAGGTGGAAAGGGAGAAATATGCCTTTTTTTCCAGTCTCAGGTGGTTTCCTTGAATCATATGATTGCTGTGAAAAGTTTAAATTCTCTTCCACAATACAATAAAACAGTCTCTCAGGTAACTGTACTTTAAATTTTCTCTGTTTTTAGAACCAGTCTAGGTTTCTATTTAACCAATGACACCATGATTTATTTTTTTTAAGGAATAGAGGTTGGATTTGTACTGATGAATGTAACAAGACATTTGAGCAGACTAAGAAGCTAGCTGTATCAGCATATCTTTTGTTAGGTATATTTGTATTACATGCCACAACTACTGGTAGTATGTGCTACTACATTTAATGGTGTATAGGTTTAAATCATAGGCCTGGTCTACACTATGCGTTTAAACTGATTTTAGCAGCGTTAAACCAATTTAATGCTGTACCCATCCACACAATGAGGCCCTTTATATCGATAAAAAGGGCTCTTTAAACCGGTTTCTGTACTTCTCCCCAACGAGAGGAGTAGCGCTAAAATCGGTATTACCATATCGGATTAGGGTTAGTGTGGCTGCAAAGCAACGGTACTGGCCTTCGGGCGCTATCCCACAGTGCACCAT
>NC_133770.1:170164425-170176578 GCF_003597395.2 Chelonoidis abingdonii | reverse complement strand
GCTAGCCTCGGACCATGGACGCACACCGCCGAATTAATGTGCTTAGTGTGGCCGCGTGCACTCAACTTTATACAATCTGTTTTACAAAACTGGTTTATGTAAAATTGGAATAATCCCACAGTGTAGACGTACCCATAGAACAAAATGCCAGCTGGAACTGAAAGAGACTCCATCACAGACAACTATGGTCTCTGATTTTCATACTCTTGTGTAAAAAAAAACACTACTGTGCATTGCCTTATCTGGAAGCTCAATGCTTTTGTTTTAACTCTTGGAGCAATCTGAGATTGTAAAGTCATCAAGCACCAGATATCAAAAGGGAGTCAGACTTAAGTCAATATTGGCATTGCACTGAATTTCAGTGTCAAGTGTGTATTAATATTCACTAGGTGCCACAAGCCAAGGATCATGTATTTACTCTGGTGGAAAGAGAAGCTGGGGTGGGGTGATCTGTCATTTGCTGATACTGCGGAAGCATTGGAACCTAACATATAGAATTGATTCACTATTAGAATCCCCTGTTTTGATCTCCTACACTGCTTTTGGATTCAGGGAGCTGAGTATAGGTGGACAGGCTCCAGAAATGTCTGAGATTGTTTTCATACCACTCAGGACTTTCCCAGATGAACTCTGGAAACCTGAGTCTGGGAGATGGACAGTATTTGGGGAGAAGAATACACCCATAGTCAAAAACTGAAACTATTACCTTCAGATCAAAGAAGGACTAGATAAAAGTTAATGGAAAGGCAAAAGGAATGACAAATTAGAATGACATTTCATTTTTATTTGTATCAAGCGAAGTCCTAAATGTTAGTGAGTCTGATTCTGATCTTACTTCCACCAGTTCCATGGGTGTAAATGTATTGAATTCAGACTCCTGGTTGACCACATTATAAGTGAGAATTCAGCTCTCTGTTTAGTTTGCAAACCCTCAGCTGAGCCAAAAAAATGTTAGGTGTTAGGTTGCTAATTATATCAGTATAGTAAAGTATACTAATATAGTAGTGCCTAAAGGCCTCCATCAAGATAACAATCCATAATGCTAAGTGCTGTATAAAGATATAGTTTACATGAGAAACTTTTGCCAATATAGTAATGTTAGCTAGGTGTACAGGTTTTTTAATGACATTTCTATATCTGCAAAATCCCTAGTGGCAACACAGTATAGCATCATGAAAGTGCTTTGCAAGTACAGCTAACTCAAACAACTTACAAAGTACACATAGTATTGCTGCTGTTGTAAACTAGCCTGGTTCTATTCTCCATCTCTATCTCTGCAATTGTTTCCTCTGTCCGTATACGTGAGCATGGGTAAGAATCAACAGGAAGTGTGGCACTACATAATGTCCAGTAGCATGTTTGGTGGCTTTAAACTTATTGCTGAAACTTAACCCTTTCCCACAGAGCCCCCTTTCATCAAACCACTGTAGTTTTGCTTCCAGATGTTCATATCCTTTCAGCAAGTGTGCACAGGCAACTATCCTCAATTCCCAAAGGGTCTTCTGTAAGGTAAAAAATGCATGTATTCTGTGAAACCATCCCTACCACAATATCATATAAGCAGCAAACCAGGTAATCTTGCTGCCAGCCACTTGCTTTTTTTAAATACAGGCTTAGGGCTTACCCATAATATCTATTGTCTCTTACAGTCCTATTCATTAGAGTCCACAGTTTACAATGAGAGCATCCCAGTACACTAGGGGGAAAGAGAGTGGCTTTATCTTGTTCTCTGCCTAGCCCACTTTCAATAAGACACTCTACGGATTTAGCTAGTGCTCTGTAACAGAGCCCAGTGTGAATGGGGTTGAGTAAACAACCAGTGCCCATTTCAGAGTACCAACTGTGATATGAGAAACTCCATTGGAACCTTTGATAATATAACATATGAAAAACAGAAAAATAACCATCCATAGTCATTACAGTTGGGGAAACATTAATACCAATTTGTTAATTTGCTTAACAATGAGGGATCATTCTTATTATGAGTGGGTTGCCCAGTGCAGTCTTAAATGGCTTAATGGTGAGACTTCCACAACTTCCTTAGAAAAGACTGTATGGGTACCACAAATTCATACTTCAAGCATTAAAGTGTGACAACATTGTCTGATATTAGTCACTTTGGAAAAGAGATGTCAATCTTGTGGGAATATTCCTTACTTACAATATGAGTAATATATTGCATTTCATATAGACATTGATACATCATTAGAATATAACATAAGAAAGTAAGAACAGCCATACTGGGTCAGACCAAAGATTCATCTAGCTCAGTATCATATCTTCCAACAGGGGCCAATGCCAAGTGCCCCAGAGGGAATAAACAGAACAGGGAATCATCAAGTGATTCATCCCCTGTCACCCATTCCCAGCTTCTGGCAAACAGAGGCTAGAGACACCATCCCTGCTCATTCTGTCTAATAGCCATTGATTGACCTATCCTCCATGATTTTATCTAGTTCTTTTTTGAACCCTGTAAGTGTTGTGGCCTTCACAACATCCTGTGGGAAAGAGTTCCACTGGTTGACTGTGTGTTGTACGAAGAAATACCTCCTTTTGTTTGTTTTAAACCTGCTGCCTATTAATTTCATTTGGTGATCCCTAGTTCTTGTGTTTTGAGAAGGATTAAATAACCTTCCTTATTTATTTTCTCCACACCAGTCATGATTTTATAGACTTCGATCATATCCGACCTTAGTTATCTTGTTTTCCAAGCTGAAAAGTCAAAGTCTTATTAATTTCTGTTTGTATGGAAGTTGATCAAAAACCCTAATCATTTTTGTTGCACACAGTATCCAAGACGTGGGTGTATCGTGGATTTATATAGAGGCAATATGATATTTTCTGTATTATTATCTATCCCTTTCTTAATGATTACGAACATCCTGTTAGATTTTTACTGCTGCTGTATGCTGAATGGATGTTTTCAGAGATCTATCCACAATGACTCCAAGACCTCTCTCTTGTGTAGTAACAGCTAATTTAGACCCCATCATTTTATATAGTTAGGATTATGTTTTCCAATGTGCATTACTTTCTGTTTATCAACATTGAATTTCATCTGCTATTTAATGGACCAGTCACTCAATTTTTTGAGATCCCTTTCTAGCTCTTCACAGTCTGTTTTGGACTTAACTATCCTGAATAGTTTTGTATCATCTGCAGATTTTGCTACTTCACTGTTTATCATTTTTCCAGATCATTTATGAATATATTCAATAATACTGGTCTCAGTAGAGACCCCTGGGGGACCTCTGTCCATTCTGAAAACTGACCATTTATAGCTACCCTTTGTTTCCTGTCTTTTAACCAGTTACCAATCCATGAGAGGACCTTCCCTCTTATCCCATGACAGCTTACTTTGCTTAAGAGCCTTTGGTGAGAGACCTGGTCAAAGGTTTTCTGAAAATCTGAGTACAGTATATCCACTGGATCCCCTTTGTCCACATGTTTGTTGACCTCCTCAAAGATTTCTAGTAGATTGATGAGGCACGATTTCCCTTTACAAAACCACGTTGACTCTTCCCCAACAAATTATGTTCATCTATATGTCTGACAATTCTGTTCTTTACTATAGTTTAAAACAATTTGCCCAGTTCTAAAACCAGGCTTACTGGCCTGTAATTTCTGGGATCAGCCCTGGAGCTATTTCACTATCCTCCAGTCATTTAGTACAGAAGCTGATTTAACTGAAAGTTGACAAACAAGAATCAGTAGTTCTGCAATTTAACATATGAGTTCCTTCAGAATTCGTGGGTGAACACCATGTAGTCCTGGTGACTTACTACTGTTTAATTTATTAATTTGTTTCAAAACCCCCTCTAATGACACCTCAATCTGGACAGTTCTTCAGATTTGTCACTTAAAAAGAATGGCTGAGATTTGGAAATCTCCCTCACATCCTTAGCCATGAAAACTGATGCAAATAATTTATTTAGTTTCTTTTCAGTGGCCTTATCATCCTTGATTGCTCCTGTAGCATTTCAATCATCCAGTGGCTGCACTGGTTGTTTAGCAGGCTTTCTGCTTCTGACATACTTAAACATTTTGTTGATATTACTTTTTGAGTCTTTGGATAACTGCTCTTCAAATTCTTTTTTGGCCTTCCTAATTATATTTTTACACTTCACTTGCCAGAGTTTTTGCACCTTTCTATTTTCCTCACTAGGATTCCACTTCCACATCCATACGTATGTGTCTAATTTAACTTAACAAAGGGTTACAATAGTTTGGAAAATATTTATTTTATACTTTACGTATTGTCCAATGCAAATTATTACTTTAGTGACAAGTTCAAGGAGAAAAAAGCACATTACCTGATTGAACTGACTATGCAAATCAGAATTATGCTTTCAGGACGACCAATCTCTTCTATCTCCTTTTAAGTGTGGAGATGATGGACTATCCCATGTATGCATTAATAACACAGTTAGCAAGTATGCATACATTCTGTTTAATTCATCACTTTCTTTCCAGCAGAGTAAAATCCAAGAGAATAAATGTCCTGTCCAAATCAAATGAAATATCATTTACAAAGTTTCTTTTGCAACATATCTTGAGGGACAAGTCTCTTATGAAGAAAGACATCCTTTGATTAAACCTTAGAGTATTTCAAAACAAAGTCAAATGTATCACTCATACAATCTGCATTATCAGAAACAAGAGAAAATCCATAGTCTTATATGTCTTAGCTTGTGTCCTTCAGAGACTAACATTTTTATTCAAATAACTGCCTATCTATTTTTAATGTGTATCTTTTTATATATTTCTCAGTCAAACAGATTATGTTACAAATTAGACCATCAAAAATATCTTATTTTTGTTCCTTTTGGCAATCCATACGTGTGTGCGTGCACATGCATACACATGCAAGCACATATACAATGCATGATATTGTGTTAATGCAATGTTAAGGTCACACGGTTTAAATAAAAAAATCAATGGATGACCCCATTGAAATCAATGGCAAAACTCCCATTGACATCGGCAGAGACAATGGTTCACTCAATATACGCAAAAGTTAAGTTTTAAAAAGCAATACTGACTCTGCTATTGAGCATATTCGATAAAACAGTACTGTGAGGGGATCCCGGGGTGTAACCTGGGACCGTGGGACTGCTGTGCCTCCTTAACTCACTAATCTAGCTTGTGTCTCACAATGCCTTACTGGTGACAAGCAGCAAACCCTCAAGGTGCTGTTACCACTTAACTGCATGTGGATCCAAAGACTCAGACAGATCGCATGAATGCTCCCAGAGCCACTCATGAATCACAGAGAGAAAGGCACCAGGCAAATCCCCCCATCTCCCAGCCTTGTATCACAGGAATATACTGTCTTACACTGCTCAAAACTTTTATTGAGCAATGCAAGTTTAGTAATCGGTTCACCACTTCATTAATGGAAAGTGGATACACCAGCCTTCATAACCTGAGCAGATTTACCAAGCACTTCAGTCAACATAACAACACAACTGGTAAACATAAACATAAATATTAAAATAAGTGTATTGATTACAAAAAGATAGAGTTTAAGTGATTATAAGTGATAGGCAAAAGTCAGCGTAGTTACCAAAGGAAAATAAAAGATAAGCACACAGTCTAAATTCTCAACTTTATTATACTAGGCAATATCTAGACTAAGTAGTTTTTCTCACCCTACTGGATACTGCAGGTTGGTTACAGTCTTTCAAACACAGGCTCTCGCTCAGCTCCAGCTCCAGCATTCTCATTGACTTCAGCATGGGTGGGGGAGGGGAGGAGAACAGGACAACCACGTGGCCTCTGGGCATGTCTAGTGGACAATGCTGAATCACTGGGCAAGGTTAAACAATTCCTCTGTTGTGGACTTATGCAAGCGAGTCATTGAATTGTAATTTCCTTGCCAGAAAATGACTATTTATGGTTGTTTGACACTCATCTGGGCATAAATCACAGCATCATCAAGGCAATTTTAATTCATCTGAACTAGTTTGAGAACCCTAGATATACTGGGCCAGATCCTCATCTGATATAAGTTGTTGTAGCTCAGTGGAAGTCAGTGGAGTTTTGACAATTTCACCAAATTAGTGCCTGGGTAATAAGACTTTTTGAAATTCTTTCAAATTGTTTCTGGAATTTTCAAATATTTTCAAAATGTGCAAGTGAAAATATAATGTGATGGCCACTGATTGCTCACCTAAGACTTCCTTTTCTCTTGCACACTCTTTCTTCTTAGGGCCAGATCCTCAGTTGTTGTAAATCAGCATAGACTGATGGATTTACGCCAGCTGATTTTTGATTCTTTATACTTAAATTCAGTTTTCCCTGATTTTGATAGTGCTATTCTCTGCATTCCCTCAAAGGTTCTCAATTTATATTTTCTAAAGGTGACATTCCGCATGAATCAGGAGAAACAGGCTGGCAAACACTATCTAATGAGAGAGAAAACAGCATTAGTAAATCAGGCCAGTGACAGTTAATGTAAGCTCTTGTGCTACTGATCTGTGATCCATGGTATTAAAATGAACAGAATAATTCCTGATCTCCAAGGGCCAGATTCAATGTAAATTCCATCTGTCTTAAACTTCACAGAACGGCAACACAAATCTGCAAAAGTGCTGAGAACTTGACACCTACCAAAGAAATGTTCCACAACCTGGGAGTCCCAAAGAATGAGAGAAGTTTCTGATGTACTAATCTCATTGTACATAGGGAGAAGTTCCTAATGCAGGACATCAACAAAGTGAATTAGAAAAGATGCTGACAATCACAGATTACATTATGCAGTTTCACACAGAAGGCTTTACTATCTGCATTATAAACAGGCTGAGAAAATTAAAGAGACAAAATGAGGAAATCAGGTCGACAGATAACAACCAAAAGAAGCACAAGGCCTGGAAAATATTCTGAAGAATAAGTTAACTATCCTGCAGAATAAGTTAAATAAAACACACACCAGTGCCTCCCGCTATCAGCAGGCCCCAAGAATCAGTGCCTCCCCTTCCCTCTCAGTACCTCCCACCCACCGTGAACAGCTCTTTCACAGCATGCAGAAGGCTGAGGGGGAGTGTTACCCAGGGTTCTTTCAACCCAAAGCTCTTGGTAATTTTACTCTGTGCGAGGTGATGTCAGGAAATAAATCAGGGGAGACACAGCCGTCTGATCAATAGATGGCTGGCAGAAACAGGACAAGCACTTACACACGTCCGCAACAGATTAGTAAAACACCCCCAACCCTTGATAATTACCAAAGCTGAGTGTGGCTTTGAGTGACACAGTGGTGGCCAAATCTTCTGTCTGCCGGTGGGGACCGCAAGATGTATCCAGAGGGAGAGTCCAAAAAGAGTCCCCAGATGAGTCCAACTATCTCAAGCTTTTTCCCCTTATTTATACATTAGTAATAGAATGACATGTCCCTTAAAGTAAACTTGTAAAGCAAGCAGTTCCAATGGGGAAGCAAGAGGTTCCTTCTGATTATTGATTAACCAGATGTGGGTTCTTCCAGACTTTGCAATCTTGAGATGCCAATAGACATTACTGAGGAACATCCTGCTCTTTTAAAATGCATGTATCAGCAACTTCAACACAATTCTTATCAGGAAGGACGCAGGGTCAAGCTGCCCTTTCTGTGGCACCCCAAAACTCACCCCGCCCCCTCCTTGGTCAAGCTGAGACTGCTGAATGGCCAATTTACAGCTTGCTTCCTAGGCTGCCTTTAACAATAAGCCGTAGTGGTTTCAGACACTTTATTGGTTTGCCAAAGTCTCCCCATACAGGAGGAGCGAGGATGTGGCATGGTGGGGGGAAGGTGAGGAACTAGGTAGAAGGAGATGGGGTGGGGGTGGAGCAGGGGTGGGAAGAGATGGAGCAGGATGCCACCTTGAGGGAAGGGGTGGAGTGGGGGATGGGGTCTGGGTCATACCCGGGGATCGAGCAGCCCCCGGCACTTTGGAAAGTCGGTGCCTGTGAGGTCAACAGTAAATTTATCTGAGCCCAATCTAACAAGCCTTTCTCACATGCATCATCCTTGATCATGCAAGCAGTCTCATTGAAGTAAATGGGAATATTTTTGAGAGTGATGATAATTCACTATTAGTATTTATTTATTATCTTTATCATCATAGCACATAGCAACCCTAGTCATGGATCAGGAACCCATTGTGCTCAGGGATACAAACAGAACGAAAAGACAGCCTCTGCCCCGAAAGCTTACAGTCTGTGAGTAAAACTTACAGGAGTAAGTCCTTCAGGTACATTTTGAATGTTAGGCAGAAAAAATTGAAACCCTTTTCCTCTCCACTCCTTCAACTACCATGATCTAGATGGAAGATGGTCTAGATAATACTTAATCCTGTTTTGAGTACAGGGGACTGGACTACATGGCCTCTTGAGGTCCCATCCAGTTCTACGATTCTATGATTCTTTTAGCTGAATCTCCTTACTGCTCCATTTGGGTCAAAACCTACAAAAAATTAAATATATGCAGTGAAAATTAATAAAATGTATTACCCTCTAAGAAATATAAAAAGGTGCCCAGGCTTCAAAGACTGAACCAGGGTCCAAGGTGTCTCAAAGTTTGGAAGAGAGAACAGACCCAGGAGTGAATTATTATATTATTATTAGTCACCAGAGGGCACCATTAAAAATAGACTTACAAATTTTGTTTAACATACTGAAAAATTCTGGTTGTTATTTGTGATATAGTTCCTTTAGGAAGCTGAGCATAAAACTATATCCATGTTATATCTTGTAGGTAGTAGCTCTGCACCTAAGAACTAATTCCAGTCAGAGAGATCCAGCTAGTAAACAAAGATCCATCTAGCCCAGTATCCTGTCTTCCAATAGGGGCCAATGACAGGTGCCCAAAGGGAATAAACAGAACAGGCTATCATCAAGTGATCCATCCCCTGTCACTCATTCTTAAAGTTACTCCACTAAAATCAATGAGGTTACATTGAAAGCAGAATTTAGCACTATACCTCCTTCCCTTTATACTGACTTCAGGACAAGTTAATTACTAGTGCTTGATTGGCTTACATTGCACATTAATTTGTTGATTATTTAGGCTATGTCTACACTACAAATTATTTCGGTATAACACACATTGCTTAGGGAATAATCCACACCTTGGACAAAGTAAGTTATACTGACCTAAGCACCAACATGGACAGTGCCATGTCACCAGAAGAGCTTCTATCTCTGACATAGCTACCGCTTCTCATGGAGGCAGGAATTATTAAGCCAACGGGAGAGCTCTCTCCCGCCATCTAAGAGAGTCTTCATCAGAAGTGCGATAGTGGTGCAGATGCATTGGTACAGCTGCATTGCTGTGGTATAGACATAGCCTTAATTGGCTTATACTGTAGATGAATTTTACTGTGCCTTCTTTTCTATCTCCTCCCCTACTTGGAATATCTTCTAAATTAGGGCTACAGTGGTGGTGCTTTGAAGCCACACTGGCCCATGGTGAAATTTACCCTTGGAAGTGTATACTTTTGTAGTCTCAGGAAATGAAATTTCCCCTCCATTGCACTTTATAGGCAGAATAGGAGGTTCTTATGGCCCTTCATTCCCATCCATATGCAAGGGCCAGGGCCAATCTGGTCCATAAGGTTTACCAACACCTATCAGCCAATCACTTGTAAACATTCAAGCCTTCAGAGTGCTAGACTCCACATAACACTTCGTTTACTGAATGGTACCTATTTGTGTAATTCAACTGTAAGCTGTTTGGAACAGAGCTATTGTTTTTTGCTGAACATATTTCATCTGCTGGAAAGTGCTGTGTATATTCACAGTACTAATGATACAGGGATTGATACTATTCTCAGTTATGTTAGTGTAACTCCAGGGCAACTTCTTTAAGTTTACATAGGTAGAACTGAAAGCAGACACCTGGAAAGACTTGATGAGAACAGAATTTAGCTGAGAGTTCTTGTATTTATGATTGTTCTTCATCCTTTGTATACGGCTATTTTATTGTGTGCTGAAAAATACTTCTGGAATTCTGTATGACTTGAACAGCTGCTCTCTGCATTTGCCTGTATTTGGCTATTCACACCACAGTTGCTTTTCTTCAAGTCTTTTAACTTAGAGAAGGTAAATCAGAAATGTAAATAGAATGCTGTAGTGTACTTGCATTTGGGAAAAATCTGCATCCAACCTGCATTCATTTTAGGCTGTATGGTACATTGACATTTGTCAAAGCCCATCAGGCTGTCTCAGCTTTGAGGATTCACAGGATTTAAATGGCTTGCTGTGGGGGAAATTGTGTGTGTGGGAGCCGCCCCCCCACCAGGCTCCAACCACCTAATTAAGGGGAGCGTTCTTCTTGATCATCCTCCTGTAAATATATAACAAATCATCAGACTAGAATCGCTCTGTTTACAAATCTTCTGCCAATCAGGAATGTAAATGATAAGAGCAAACATTTTATGTTTATTTGCTGAATATGATGTAGATAATGGAACAGATTTCATTATGAAGGGTTGAATCTCTCCATGTAGGCTTAGAGGATTCTGAACTCACTTAAGATACTGTTTTTATTGGGGAGCTACTCAGGTTTAAAAGCTCTATAAAACTTGATTGGGCAAAATTAACTGTTTAAACTTGTGTATCCAGGATTGTTACTATTTGAAAGAACAGCAGCACCTTTCAGAATAAGACATTCTAGCAAGGATTTTTTCTTCTCTTTCTCTCTCTCTCTCTCCCCCCCCCCTAACATTAGGATTAACAATTATTTTTAAAACAGTACTACATCAAAGTAACTGAAAGCAAAACACTTTATAATCTATTAACAACATAAAACAAAATGAACGAACATAATCAGTACTTGTTCTGATTCAGCACTGTACTAAATAATTAAGTTCATTTTATAAATGTCCAGAAATGTGTATATAAGCATGTAGAGCCTGTCTTTAAAATAGCCCCTTTAAACAATTTGGAAAAAAAAGAAGCAAAATGCATTTTAAATTGTATGACATATAGGGTGACCAGACAGCAAGTGTGAAAAATCGGGACAGGAGGTAGAGGTAATAGGATCCTATAGAACAAAAAGCCCCAAATATCAGGATTGTCCCTATAAAATTGGGACATCTGGTTACCCTAATGACATAGGCCAGTGAGAGAAACAGATGATCTCATACAGAATTTTACAAATATCACAAAGCTGTTCTTATTTTGGAGATTTCTCATTGTGCATACAGCAATGAACAACCGGCATTTATTTTACTGTGATTTCTTCTGCAACTGTCTTCCAATTACTTTTTATCACTAATTGTATTTATTTATTTATTTCCAATGCTATCATCATCATATCTCAAGCTGCTTTATGATACCTGCCCCAGGCTTTTGTAAAGTCCCTTTACATATAAACAGGAATTTTTTTTCTCAGTACAACCTAAAGTTTCTGAAAGGTATGGAAATATAACATGGAGCAGGCATCTTTTGAAGATCTACAAAGGCTTATATGAAGTATGAATGATACTAATTAGATCCAGTAACTTTAAAACAGTTTGATGATTCAGGACCTTCTAAAGGCAAGATAATCAGATAATCTCCTTTCTTCTTAGTTTGCCTTTTAACCTTCAGTGATTAGTCTTCATTCTCTTTCTATAACTAAAGAAATAGGTCCTGATAAAGATATATGGTATTTAGCATTTTTATTGGGGACAATTGTCAGTTCTTTGATATGTACTATTGTTATATTCAACACAGTGCTATTTCAAACTTTGTTTCTTAAAATAAGTATATAGTTCAGTTTTCTACCTTCTGATGATGGCAGAGGGGCTGCACAAAAAAAACAAAACTGCTTCATAATGGAGAGGTCCTTGAAGGACTGAAATTAATTGGGCCAGATTCCATCACTGAAGGGAAAGTTGTGCATGTGTACACGACGGGATTATTCCAATTTTATATAAACGAGTTTTGTAAAACAGATTGTATAAAATTGAGTGCACGCAGCCACACTAAGCATATTAATTCCATTTTGTGCATCCATGTACTGAGGCTAGCATCAATTTCTGGAGCGTTGCACTGTGGGTAGTGTGATGGGGCAAGGCCAGATGGCTACAGTAAAGTACTGAGAAACAGGTATGTTAGCCCCAGGCTAAATAAATCCCTAGGACCATGGTAACCAAATGGCAGTTGCTCCAGGTTAATCAAGGCACCTGGGGCCAA